>NC_053045.1:39566493-39866493 GCF_003473485.1 Medicago truncatula | reverse complement strand
AAATAAGGAAAATGTTACATAGACACCATTTATTCCCATACACTCTTGTACATCCCATACATTAGGAAGAGAGAAGATGAGAGAAAAGAGAAAGTGTGCTTGTGCGGGGTCCATGTGGCTATGTGTCAGATTTTTGTGTGGGTGTCAAAGAGTGTATTGTCACCTAAGGATGTCTATGTATCATAACTCAATAAATAACCACTTTATTGAAAGAAAAAAAAATAGTACTATAATGAATATAATACAAGTAAAGTATTTCAATCATGATTAAGTTGAATCAATTATAATTATGGCAGAAGCTAACTAATGAAGAATCAAGATTTGTTGAAAAAATTCAGTACTATGATGAAAATATTTAGTCCAATCTCTCTCAATTATAATTTTCCTCAACTGAAGTCGTTCACTCTTTTTATCTTCTTGTAGAACCATAGAAACACAAAAATCTTCCAAGAAACATTAATCAAATAATCTCCATTTTGTGATACAAGTTGCCAAGAAGATCATTGTTCCATTCTTTCAGTTTGTTTAATAAATCATTTTAGGTTTCTCCTTCAATGCATAATCTCTCAAATCTTCTACCTTAATCTAGATCCATTAAGCTTGGATTCAAAATGAACTCTTCAAAATTATGAATATCATCATTTCTAACATTGACCCTTTTACACCTTTCCTCTTAATAATATGTGCAATATATGATGCACAAGCTCCAACATAGACATCATCGAACACGACATAGATACCACAACACAACTAATGCCCAAACTACAACACACGATTTATACCTAAAATTGTGAAAATATATGATGTCCGGCATAACCCTAGTTTAGATGAGACTTGAGTGAGACAAACTTTTTATTAAATAAATTGGGTCAATTTTTTTAAAAAGTTGAAGTTCAAAGTATGACATACTATTGCATATTATAGGTCATTTTAGGATGATATGAACTTTTTGAAGGTCTAATATGATCTATCAATCAAGTGATCAACTTAAAAAATTGTTATGAGCAAATATTTGTAGAAAGTTGAAAAATATTGTTCCCCACATCAACCTTTGCTATGAAACACCAATAAATTATACATTTACCTCCATTGGCAATTAACTGTCGCCGAATATATACTTAAAAAAATGTCACTTCAGCAGTTAACTGTCAAAGAATAAGAAATATCGATAGTTAATTGCCGTCGGATGAGTTTTTTAGCAATCCCAAAAGTGGGAACAACAATTGTCTAGAAAGTTTAATTGATATAATAATCAAGTTTGGAAAGCTTATAGATTCAAACCTTTGTACAACCCAACATTTTTCGAGAGGTGGTAAGGAAGTTGCTCTTTACGCACCTAGCAATTGCTTAGAGGTACCTTAAATTATTCAAAATACTTCTGTTCGAAGAGCTTTTTAAATCATTTAAACCGATTTAAAAAGTGTCTAACAGTAGTTACCTACGTTTTGCATCAAATTGTAGTTAATCGCCATTCATATGTGTTTGCAAGCAATTGCTAGATGCCTAAAGAGCAATGTTTATATATATATATATATATATATATATATATATATATATATATATATATATATAGAACTTCTACGGTACACCCGCAAATTAAGGTGTACCGGTACTCTTACTTCAAAAATTTATAAATTAACTATCAATTTTATGAAATAAAAAGCTATTTGTTGATATTTATATTTTAAAAAATATCATTTCATAAGAAAAAATCATCATTTCATTGTTTATAAAAATGATACTAATTTTTTTACATTTATTGTAAAGAATAATCAAAATTCTCTATTACGATTACTAAAAATTCAGAAAAAATCAAATTTTATTTCGTCGATGTTTTTGATAAATAAGATTTGATTATTATAATTATAGGTGATAGAAAACAATTTTTCTCTTCAAAAAATCACACATTTAACTATTAATTTAATGATTTGGTGTACCAATACACTCATATCTTTGGGTGTATCATAGAATTTGCCTATATATATATATATATGGGGTTTGCTACAATAGACCCACTCATTTTTATGAAGGTCTATTTTAGCAAGTTGCACCTTTTCCTTTGTATAAAAATACCCCTTTATTTGTTTCTTGGAAAAGATAAAACAAAAGGACAAAATTGTGATTACTATTAAATCTTATTTTTTATTTTAAATTAAATCTAAAGATTTACTAGTTTTGTGTGTCTTTCTGATTGTTAAATCGTTTAAGCCATCTTCACCGTTCCTCCCTTGCTCTGTTGTTCACGAAGGAAGAATCTCTGTTTTCGGTCCTCGAACTCTCAAATCCGACTCTGCCAAGAACCGAACTGATCTACGACGTCACCTGGTATGAATATCACGACTTCGTCGTCGCCGCTGCCGCCTAGTAAACAGCACCCACTTCCAACTTCATCTGCTCTTTCCACCGATTATAATCTGGTCCTCGTGATTCCTTTCTCTCCGCCTCATGGGATGTCACCGTCGCTGCAAATCTAGGATTGCTTCCAGCATGATTCTTCCATTTCATAAAATAAAAATAAAAAATCGTGATTAATTCTTCAAGCACGCGATTGATCACTTTTCTTATTTCAGCATGAAGCTTAGAGTCCCAAATTAGATCTCGATTCTTTTTTGTTTGAGGAAAAAAATTGTTACAGGTTGGAGGAACGTGAGTAGACATGTAACAGGTTGAATTAAGAACAAACATTTTTATGTGAGAATGGTGAGAATGATTATCAACCCTTAGATTAAAATTGATTGACTGAGATTAAAAAGCCTCATTCAATAACACATATTCCTCTCCCCACTCTATCGTTTCTTTTAAAGCCCGCTACATTTTCAGATCTTCCTTGCCGCTTCATCTTCATTAGCTCACTTCATTTCCAGCAATCAACTTGCCTCAGGAATCTATGAATTTCGTTTGAAAGATAAATATTTTTTTTGCATTCGATGCCTATTTCACCTGAACCTGTTGTTGTTGACGGTTCATCTTCAACTTGGGGCCAACATCATTTTTCCATCATATATCCAATATACCCCCTTTGTCAAACCCCCATTCAGTTTATATTTTGGAATTCACCATGAAATTCAACAAGCATCTATATCCAATTTCCTTTTTCAATTGCTTTCTTATTACATCATGTACACTTTATGTGAGGTTCAGTTTTCTGATTTTCATGGAATAAGTGCTGTCAAATTTAATTAATCAAAACTTAAATTTTTATTTAAACAAAAAAAAGGTTAATAATAGATTTGTGACTTTTGCCAATTTGAGTCTCATTCACCATTGAAGCTGCGAGAAATATCTGAAAATGTAACAGGCTTTGAGAGGAAAATGTGTTATTAAATGAGGCTTTTTAATTTCAGCCAATCAATTTTAATCTAAAGGTTAATAATCATTCTCACTATTCTCACATAAAAAGGGGGTATTCTCACTAGATATGTCCTATATATATATATATATATATATATATATATATATATATTCCAACATATTTATTTATTTAAATAGAATGTCTTATGAGGTTCATAAATGTATGTCCTTACTTCCTGCTTAGCAAAAAATAGTTTTAAAAGACTCTTTTTTTTTTTAACAAAAGGAATTATATTAAACAAGATTATCAACGGTACATAAATGTCTGATGGATCCAGGAACGTTTTCCATCTAAGTCATGTTGGATGGAAAGGTCCAAAAGACGAATTTTTTTTTCTGACCCTCTTTGCAAAAAAAATTCCATGCCCCCCTATGAAAATTATTCATCAAAATGACCCACTTTTTTTTTTGTCATTTTCCTCAGTCCCGCCATTTGAAACGGCGGGAATGAGCCGCCGTTCTGACACACGTCACATCGTGACTGGCCAGCTATTTTTTTTTTGTCATTACCGCCATTTGAAATGGCGGGACTGATTTTTTTATTTTTTTTCGTTTTTTGCTTTTTTGGGCAACATTTGTACATTATAAATACATATTAATTTATTTTAACACATAATACATCACGTTATTAACTACCGATTATTTATATTCGGACAGTTTCTCCTAATATGACCGGTATGCCGAGATACCGGTCATCCACTCCTTACCCTCCAAATCCAAGCCTTGTTCAACGTATGCTAAATGATACATGCTTCAAATGTAAACAACAAGGTCACTGGTCTATGTATTGTCCTAACAACAACAATAACCATTCACCGGTTTTGTCTTCCAACAAGCAAATACACTGTCGTTGCGGTCACGGTTTCTGTGATGTTAAAATCTCTAATAGTGAAAGAAACAAAGGGAGGTTGTACTTTGCATGTCCTATCAAAAGGGTATGTTACTAACACCTTCAAGTTTGTATTTTTAGTGATTATTTCAATCTTTGTTTACTGTGTGTTTTTGTTTTCAGGGTGCACCTTGTAGTACTTTTGTGAAGTGGTGTGATGATGAGAGGGATTTGGAGCCTTCTTTGGTTAAGTATCCTAAGTGTAAATGTGTCATCATACCGGTCATATTAGGAGAAACTATCCGAGTATAAATAATCGGTAGTTAATAACGTGATGTATTATGTGTTCAAATAAATTAATATGTATTTTAATATGTATTTATAATGTACAAATGTTGCTCAAAAAAGCAAAAAATGAAAGAAAAAAAAATCAGTCCCGCCATTTCAAATGGCGGTAATGACAAAAAAATAATTAAAAAAATAGCTAGCCAGTCGCGATGTGACGTGTGTCAGAACGGCGGCTCATTCCCGCCGTTTCAAATGGCAAGAATGAGGAAAATGAAAAAAAAAAAAAAAAAGTGGGTCATTTTGGTGAATAATTTTCATAGGGGGTCAGACATGGATTTTTTTTGCAAAGAGGGTCAGAAAAAAAAAAATTCACAAAAGACTTATTGAATTGTCTAAAGTTAATTTTTTTTTTTTGTTAAATAAATAAGCTTTTAAAAAATAATTCCCTAACTTATTTAATCAAGAAATCGAGTATGGTGTGGTTTAAACTTACTATAAGTTATCTGTTAATTTTATTTATTTTTGTTAAGCTACATTATAAACCCTTATTGATGCTCTTGTATATTCCCACTTCTAGGCAACACTTGCATTTGCAAACGTAAATTAAATTAAATTAGCTCAAATAATTGAGTACTGATGCAACAAATCACATGAAAATGATAATTTTTTAAGAGCATGTCCAGCTGGGCTGCCAATCAAGAATCTTGTGTAACACTCCAATTTCTCTAGTGTTTATATATCTTGCAATGCTTATAAATTGCTTATAAATGTTTGGGTTAAGGTGTGAAATACTTATGCGACTGTGTAAAATTATTGTGAAATCGTGTTAATAATGTTTTAAGTTAGACGAGGGATTGTTGAGTCATTAGTAGAAACCTCGAGAATTGGTATTGTGAGAGTTGAGACTTGAGAGGAATCGAAAGTGAACCGAGTAGAAAACCAAGCTTTCGCACTTGCGGAACCTCTGGTTACGCATGCACATCCATGAGACAGCGGCGAAGCTAACAACCTTTTTACAAGGGGGCCAAATTTTAAAGGTTTATTTTTATTTTTTATTGTAAGCAACTAAGTAATTCGCAAGAAATTAATTCTTTATTTTACGTTTGAATCTTGTATTTATAATTTTCATTGCTAACAAAGTAGTCGCTAAAAGAACCTGAACTCTTAAAAATAAGATGAAATAAATCTGTCAAACTAACTTATGACAAATAAACTTATTTGAGATAGCTAAATATATATTATTGGGGTAGCTAAATATAAATTATACTTATTTATTCAAATAAAACAAAAAAAATTAGGGTAGCCAATGCTTTTTTTTTTTTTTTTTTAACAAATGAAAATGGAATATATTACTCACCGGTGGTTCAACCCGCACAAGATGTGCAAAAGGAAGAACACCACAAAACAAATACAACAGTTACAAAGTGAGGGTGCTATAAAAAGCACCAGCCCAGAAACAAAAAACATTACACCCGAACTCCCATGCAAAGAAGCGGGTGCTTACACCCACTCATGATAACCATAGGCGGGAGCTACCTGTTTAGCTTTCAATCATAAGAATGACTGTTGTGAAAGCTACCTTATAATTATTCTTAGATTCGCCCATGATGAGAGATAATGTAACTCAAAAACATACTAGTTGTGTGTGCATGAGACATGATGTTGCACAACCGAATTATACAGAAATTAGTTTTTAAATGAAAATTTCACAGAAATCAAGGGCTTTGGAGTCTATCACGGTTTGATAGGGTATTAGGGTTTAGTGTTCTTTTGAGCTTTCAAACACAACAAATCATAGTTTCAATTCATCTTTAGATTCACCACATCATAGTGTACGAAACCTTATCAAAACTCAAAACCATTGTAAGTTGAATTTTTCTTTTCTGAAGTGTTTATTTCACCATTGTCAATTGATTTAGAGTTTGATAAGTTATGATTCTTATACCTTTTATTTGATTCACTACCAGAAAAATTGAAATAATGATGAAAATTAGAGACAAAAGATAAAATTAGTCGTAAAACTAGAGGTCGCTAACACTCAGTGACAAATTTAGAGACATATTTCGTGTTTTTCTAGTAGTGATTATTGGTAGAGTTAGTTGCTTCTAATGTTGTAACTTATAACTTTTGTGCTCAAAACTCACTTGATATGGTAACGCTTCAATTAAAGTAAGAGTGAGAGAAAACTCAATTGGATAATCATGTAATAATAATTAGTGATATACAGGGAATATTGATTCTTACATTATCCAAAGTTTAACTAGTTGTTAGACTCTTTTGAGTGAAATAAATGGATAGTTATGATTATTGGTGTGATGAGTTTTTTTTTAAGCCTATTGGTGTTATTATTAAGGGGTAATGGTCATTTTGGTCTCTGAATGTGTAACGAATAGTTACAATAGTCCCTCAACGTATCAAAATTCCAAAATAGTCTCTGATCGTGCACTTTGTTAATCAAAATAGTCCATGACGCATAAATAATCCCTCAATACTCACAATAACTCTTTTCATATAGGGACTGAAATGACAATAAGTAAGTATATTGAAGGACTGATATGACAATACTAATGAATTATTTTAACGTCATGGACAATTTTGACTACTGAAAAGCACAATCAGGGACTATTTTGAAATTTTGATATATATTGTGGGACTATTATAACTACTTGTTACACATTCAGGGTCAAAATGACTATTACCCCTGTTATTAAGGTGTCGTATGACTTGTATTAAAGGTATTTGCCGCG
Source organism: Medicago truncatula (assembly GCF_003473485.1). Classification (NCBI taxonomy): domain Eukaryota; kingdom Viridiplantae; phylum Streptophyta; class Magnoliopsida; order Fabales; family Fabaceae; genus Medicago; species Medicago truncatula. The sequence goes on along the minus strand of NC_053045.1, from coordinate 39,859,278 downwards.
AATTACATGATAAATGTTGATTTGATTTCATTATTGTGATATTTTGAGTAACTGTTATATTTTAAGTGACTCTCTTATGATTATGAAATGTCTTCAATAGCTCTGTAATATTATTATATTGAATTCACATGTGTTATTATGACTATAACATGTCTTCAATAACTCTGTAAAATTATTCTATTGAATTCATATGTGTTATGATAGACGTTGTCATAATCTGATTGACTGTGCTATGTGATTATGGACCTCTAGTGTGTGTCACCAAACTAAGAGTGTTATGTGAATATATGAAATGATTCTTATGTCTTTATGTGAGTGTCCTACTGTAAAATTTTGTGCTATCAAAATGTAGAAAGTGTTTATCGACATCGAGTCATGCCTATGTGAAGTGTTGTCGGATACTTGGAGTGATTTAGGTCTCAATATAGGGAAACACACTAGTTGTGTTTGATAGTGGGGATCTACTTTTTCGATAGGGGTACATCGATGAGAGAATTTCAATGTGGCCTAGTTGAAAATTCTTTAGGGTCAGGAGCTATCGTGCAAATATGGATGTGAAAAGGCAGAGTGGAAACAAAAGGTACTTCCTCACCCCCTTAATCACCATTTAAACTGTCCACGTCTCCTAAGACATTATTAAATTTCTATATACATTATATGAAAAGATAAATAAATATAACATATTTAATACTGTAAACACAAATATCAAATGTATTTAAGTGAATTACTCGAGGACAAGGTCCCCGTAGAGTAAGGGTATGATCCTCCTCTCCATGCCTGCAATATTATCGAGGGGACATGCTCCTCCATCTCTACAAAGAAAAATCAATTCCTCACGAACCCCAGATAGAATAGTTCCCGCATGATCCCCATTTACGAATGCATATTGACATATATGAGTTTTCGAAGTTCAAACTAGCAAAACAAACTTTTTTTGTGGGGTCCATAATAGTTTTCTTCCCTCTCCATTTTCATTCCTCAACCAAACAGATACCAAATAGAATAGTTTCTGCATGATTCCCATTTACGAATGCTTATTGACATATGAGTTTTTGAAGTTCAAACTAGCAGGAGTAAACTCTTTTTTTTTTTTTTTTGTGGGGTTCATAAGAGTTTTCTTCCCTCTCTATTTTCATTCCTCAATCAAACGGACCTCAAATAAAATAGTTCCTGCATGATCCCCATTTACGAATGCATATTGACATGAGTTTTCGAAGTCCAAACTGGCATGAGTAATCCTTTTTTTTTTTTTTGTGTGGGGTCCAGATGAGTTTTCTTTCCTCTCCATTTTCATTCCTCAACCAAACATTGAAAAAACACAGTAGTTTTTCCACAACACCAAAACCCCAACATCGAAACACAATCACACTGTGGAACAACGACAATGGAGGATTCTCACTCATCACTGTTCAACATAGGAATCCTAGACGCACTCACCCAAGACCAACTTCACGAAATCCTCGAAAGCTACAACCTCTTCTGTAAAGCCACACAATCTCTTCTCGGCGGTGCCGGCGACCTTTCATACGGTGCTGAATTTGTTTCTCACGTTTACACCCTTTGTAAACACGGTCTTGAATCACTCGTTCGTGATCACTTTCTCAAAGTCTTAGAGGTACCCAACAAAACATTTCACTATTTGAATTTTAAAGTTTCAATTTTTATTGATTTCTTTGTTTGTAGGAAACTTTTGAACGAAACGGGTCATCGAGGTTTTGGCGGCATTTTGTTCCTTATGCTGATTTAGTTGGTTTGAACAAGAATGGTGATGTCAATGTGAGTGTTTATGAATTATGAATCTTAGTTGTCATTGTTTTGGTTATGGTTTGTACCTACGAAGCACTAACACAAACACGTTACACCAGTAATAATTTGAAGAAAAAAAAATGGCATAATTGAATGTAATCACATGTGCTGGTGTCGGACACCGACACATGTCGGACATTGGACACTTTTGTAAGGTTGAGTTAGGCCCAACTTAAATTCCAATATGGTATCAGAGCGTGTCCAAGATCCGTTAAGCCGCCTGCTGTCAGGTTTCCGCTATTGCACCACTCAGATCATGCTTCAAATGTCCAGACCCGTGTGTGTGTTAAGAGTCCCACATTGTAAGTGATATGGCCTGACAAGTGTGTTTATATGTGGGCACTTTACAAGCCAGTTTTGTTGGTGCTATAGAGCTTGTTACCATGTTTTTTTTAATGAAATGAAACAGATTGATGAGGATGAGATTGAGAGTGTGCTGTGTAATGCTTTGGAAGAAATCTCTTTGGAGAAACAGTACCAGGAGAAGTGTCTGTTAATTTTGGTCCATGCTTTACAATCTTTCAAGGATCAAACGTCAGAGGAAAGGCATAATTTTGAAGCAGAAAGGAATTACCTTACCTCTAAGTACCAATGGACTGTCTCTTCCGTGCTTATGGCTACACTTCCTCGCGTTTTCCCTGGTTTGTAAGCGGTTTGTTGTTCTTTTATGTTAATGTTAATGAGGGATTTCCTTTTCATACTGTAAATGAATGTTTTACTTTAAATTTTGATTATAGAATCTTGTCGACAATGCTCTTGGTTTTCACCATATGGCTAATTTTACATGGAAATTTGCTTTCTTTAGCTCTAATTTAGAAATAGGTCATACTCTGTGCAATGTTTTCTTTGATCTCCGAAACATTAGTTGATTGAAAGTTTTGCTTAATTCCCTTGTTTGATATTTTTTATGTGCTTAAAACTTCAAATTGTTCTAATCGGCTTTGTATTTCCTTTTCATTTGCTACCATTAGCTATATTGCACTGGTATTTTAAAAGAAGGCTGGAGGAGTTAAGTACAGTCATGGATGGGGAGTTCACTGATGATGTATCTCAAAATAAGGATGACATGGATTTAGATGAAAAAGGAAAAATATGCAAGGATGGTGAGATGGATGTTGATGAGTGCTATAGCGACCATCGATTCTCAGAAAACAGTAAACTGGTGAAGAACATTGGAAAAGTTGTTCTTGATCTCAGAAGTCTTGGATTTACTTCAATGGCTGAAGATGCATATGCTTCTGCTATATTTTTACTACTAAAGGTGAGCATGTTTATGAAATTCAAAATCTGGATCTTCCAGTTTCCCTCAGTCTCTTGCAATTTCTTCTTTCACCTTTATGTTGCACTCATCACGCGTCTCTGTTTGATTATAATCTTTGGGTGGGTCATTGACTCATTTGTATGACTTGCAGGCAAAAGTATATGATGTAGCGGGAGATGACTTTAGGAGTTCTGTCTTGCAATCTATTCAAAGCTGGATACAGGTTTGTAGTGCATATATATTGTGTATGTGCATACTTTGTGTGCACTCCTTTGCTAGCTGTTTAGATAAACAAATGTTTTCACGATTCTAACATACAATACTTATAACTGGAATCATTCAGGCTGTTCCTCTCCAGTTTCTCCATGCCCTTCTTGTCTATCTTGGTGACTCTGTTAGCTACGAAAGTACTTCATCAGGTCTCAAATCACCTTTAGCCCCAAAATCATCGTCATGCTGTCCTGGAATTGATACTCCCTCTGAAAGTCTTGTCCGATGGAAGTTGCGGATGGAATATTTTGCTTATGAAACACTGCAAGATTTAAGGATAGCCAAATTATTTGAGATAATCGTTGATTATCCCGATAGGTATTTTGTTAATTGTAATTCCCTGCTTTCCTCCTGGGTTTTCTGTTAGAAAATTAATTAGTTGTCTTCTATTATGTCTTATTAAATTGAATGGCATTGTCAACCGCATTGACAGAAACATGATTAGTCACTTAGTGGGTATAGCTTCCTGCAGTAGTTGGAGGAGAATTGCGATTGTTCTTGGCTTTGACATGTTCTTATGTAATTCGTTGTTTTGGTTCTTTGACTGGACAATGAAAATTGAATTTAATTATAAAACTAATGCTTTATCCGGCTGCATGCTTTAACCTTGATTTGAGTATATTTTGAACTCCAACAATAAGCATTAACAAACTAATTCTCTGGTAGATCACATCTCATTTGTTTATGCATTGTTTTCTGAGCATTTATTTTCCTTTTCTCTCTGATGATACTTCAAGCTCTCCTGCAATTGAAGACTTAAAACTTTGTCTTGAATACACCGGACAACATTCAAAGCTGGTGGAGTCATTTATTTCTGCACTGCGTTATCGCCTTCTTACTGCAGGCGCATCAACCAATGATATATTACACCAATACGTTTCTACCATTAAAGCCCTAAGAACGATAGATCCTGCTGGTGTTTTTCTTGAGGCAGTTGGTGAACCAATAAGGGATTACTTAAGAGGAAGGAGAGATACAATAAAATGCATAGTGACCATGTTGACAGATGGGACTGGGGGAAATTCAAGTGCATCTGGAAATCCTGGAGATAGCCTTCTTGAAGAGTTGAACAGAGATGAAGAAATTCAAGAGAATTTTGGTATTGATGATGATTTTAACACTGATGATAGGCAAGCATGGATCAATGCCACACGGTATATTTATAATATGGATTTTGATTCGCAGTTTTCACCGTTCTTTCTGATTTGGTCTGCCTGCTAGGTTATGAAATTGATGTTTCTTCTCAATGGGCTTTTCCAAACAGATGGCAACCTGATCCTGTAGAAGCAGATCCATTGAAGGGAAGCAGAAACCAAAGAAAGGTTGACATACTTGGAATGATTGTCGGCATAATTGGTTCAAAAGATCAATTAGTTCATGAATATCGAACTATGCTTGCTGAGAAACTTCTAAATAAATCTGATTATGATATTGACTCAGAGATACGTACTCTAGAACTCCTTAAGGTACTTATTCAAATAAAACTTTTTGTTGCCTTTTTTGTTTGACTAGATATGTTAATATTTTATCATTTTTTTAATGTGTATTCATTCTTGATTTTGATATCAATATGTAAACATATGTTTAATGCTTTGTTTCTGCAGATACACTTCGGAGAGAGCAGCCTACAAAAATGCGAGATTATGCTCAATGATCTAATTGGCTCAAAGAGAGTCAACACTAACATTAAAGCTACCATAAGTCAGCCACCTCAGACAAGTAATTTCCAAGTTCAAATAACCTCTATTTGTGATCATTGCCAAAGATGGTTTTAACTATTATTTGCTTCAATTCCTTTTCACCAAAATTTGTCTATGCACTCTTAGGTGTGGAGGTTGAAGACAATGCAATTTCCATGGATAAAGTAGCCGCCACTATCATATCTTCTAATTTCTGGCCTCCGATACAGGTCTGTTGATAAAATTATTTTATTGATAATTTTTTATTTTCAGATAATGTGAAAAAGATTAATATATTTATGTTATGATTCAAGTTATAGTTCTCACTACCCAGCCCGTATAATATACTTAGGTTCATTAATATCATTTCTTCGACAAAAATACCAATAAATAATCTTCAATTAGATTGTGTTTACTATTATTTATATGTGCTAGCACCTATAGAATTAGAAATGAGGACATTAGAGAGATAGTTGGGGTAGCACCTAGTAGAAAAGATGGTAGAAACTAGACTTGGGTGGTTTGCGCATGTAGAGAGCAGACCTGTGGATTCTGTAGTTAGGAGAGTCGATTAGATGGAGGGGAGTCAGATCACTAGAGGTAGGGGTAGACCTAGAAAAACTATAAGAGAAACTATTAGGAAGGATCTAGAGATAAATGAGTTGGAGAAAGACATGGTTGTTGATAGAACACTATGACGCCGTTTGATTCATGTAGCCAACCTCACTTAGTGGGATAAGGCTCGGTTGTTGTTGTATTTATATGTGCTCGTCAATGCCTTGCAGTACTGACTCCTTTTTATTTGATACTGTAGTTTGTAAATTCAAATCATTTTAGTTTTAGGCAACTCATCCTTGCCTTATCTTAAGCAATTGTAATCTAAAATTTCAGAATTTGAGCAAGCTTTTCTTTTCATACCACCAGGTTTCCACTGTCATTCATCACTTGTATATTTTACATTTGTCTATTATGTTGAATCAAAATTATATTTTCCAAAAGTAAACGAACTATTCCTTATGTATATGCAAGAAGTTGATGCTACACAGTATCCAAACTTCTCTTTCAGAAATGGAAAGTAAAAACATATTAAATCAGGTTTAAAATTTTGATTAGTTCTTTTTCATGAAGCTTAAAATGATTCAAAAAATTGTTGATATTCATTGTTGTTCTATGTAAACTCATGTAGAGTTTCTTCAAACTAGCATGAATTTGCTTTAGCATTTCATGGTGTTATTAGTTATTGTTTCCTGAAGTTCAATTAGCTTTGCTTTTATCATCTCTTTTTTTATTTTGAAATGTTCTCAACTTCAAGCATAACATCAAGAACTATGATAATATAGTCTAGTATTTTCAATAAAATGAATTGTTCAACGAAAATATATTTTTATCAATTGCTTTGTTGTCATGCAAAGCTATCCACTCTGTTCTATGACTGACTTTGAAGAGAATTACAGGATGAGCCCCTTAACCTGCCTGAACCTGTTGACAAGCTTCTCTCCGATTATGCAAAGAGATTTAGTGAAGTCAAAACACCCCGTAAGCTTCAGTGGAAAAAAAGTCTTGGGACTGTCAAGGTTAGTTCTATTTTTTCCCCTTCCAGATCTCATTGTCTAACGGTATTTAGCACAGTTTTTGAATTTGATTAGTAGTGTTGTCCCTGACATTTCTATCTTCTAATTTTGTCACGTCCAATGGTATAGCTGGAGTTGCAGTTTGAAGATAGGGAAATGCAATTCACCGTAGCCCCTGTTCTTGCATCTATTATTATGAAATTTCAAGATCAAATGAGGTATCCTAAAAATCTATCAATACATTTAGTCTATTGTATTGACTGTACTGTAATATTATGTTTTTGCTTTCAGTTGGACCTCTAAAGACCTTGCAGCTGCTATTGGGATACCTGTCGATGTATTAAATAGGAGAATAAATTTTTGGATAAGCAAGGTGGGTCTGTTTGGCCTCTTGTATAATTCTTTTGGTATACTTTTAGGTATTAGTACAAACACTTTTGCAGCATGGTACGATTTAGTTTGTGAGACAAATATTATTATCTCTTGTCCAATTAGGAAACTTCCGTTGGTTTGTCCAAAACAAGAATTCTAGTTATTTTATTCACTTGCGGCTGTGTTTTTGTAACAGGGGGTCATTGCAGAGTCGTCGGGGGGAGATTCCTCTGACCATGTATACACTATTATGGAAAACATGGCTGAGACAAGTAGGAATGGAGGCGGCAGTGGCAATGCTCAGGAACTTCTTGGAGGCGATGATGAGGAAGACAGATCTGTGGCCTCGGTAGAAAATCAACTTCGGAAGGAGATGACTGTGTATGAGGTACATGAAATAAAGCTCTTCATTTCATATTGTGACTTGCTTTAATATTTTTAATCAAATATAAAAAATTTAGTACCAACATTTTCGAGTCTTTTTAACGTATGTTATTTAACCTTTGGTGAATTTGTAGTAATTTTAATGGTCTTCTGACAACGAAAAGGCCTTCTATCATTTTCCATGCGTAGTGAAAAGTAAAACCATTGAATGAAGAAACATCATAAGAGAACTGAAGTCCCTGAATAAATATAAGCATCTTTTTCATCATTAGCATGTTACTCTTAGTTTTTCCAAAATTTATTATATAATAAATCTTTTGCCTTATGATGATGGTTACTTTGGGCTGCACAAGTTTCTCGTTTATGTTTATTGAAGTATTCAATCACAAGGGAATATGCAATGCATATGAATAAAGATATCTTTTTTTTTTTTTTTTTTTTTTGAAAGATGAATAAAGATATCTAACATGTATTGTTTTATGGCAGAAATTTATCTTAGGGATGCTCACAAACTTTGGTAGCATGACATTAGATCGCATTCACAATACTCTCAAGGTAAGAATGGTTTTTCACCCCTATACCCTTGAACAAAAAAAGGTTTTACACCTTTATAATAAAATGATTGGACACAAATAACATGATCAACAAGATTACTTACGTGATACTCAGTCGTTTCTATTACCGCAGATGTTTTGCATTGCTGATCCCCCTTATGATAAATCACTTCATCAACTACAAAGCTTTTTATCTGGGCTAGTATCTGAGGAGAAGTTAGAACTTCGGGATGGAGTGTACTTTCTAAAGAAGTAGCGGCCTTATGGAACTGTGGTCATCCTTTTGGCCACAAGTTTTAAGCAAAAAGGTGAAATGTTTTACAGAACTTCCTTAAATTGCCATTTTTGTTTTTTTTTTGCAAGAGTCGGTCGATTTAGTCCTCAATTTTACAAAATAGCTATTTATTCCCTTCGATTAAAGAACATCAATCAGTTTAGTCCCTCGGGCAAAATATTTCATTAGTAAACATTCGTAAAAACCGCTGAAGTACCTAAATATTGACTTCAGTAGCCTCGTTCTGCATCAAAGCAAGCATAATTTTTGGTCATGAGGGGAGCTCAGGGGATCATCCTCATTAGGACAAGAGCAACCACACAAGTGAATTGGACACAACATCTTAACCTAAAAACTTAAGGCATTTTGTTTACGGGTTCTCTCATTTCTAACTCACCTTGTTTGCCATAACAATCTCCCCCTCAAGTGTGAGTCATTCTATTCATCTAATTAGGCTCCCCCTTAAGTGGAAGTTTTTTTCATCCACATATACTTGCACCGCCATTAACGGGACACACTGTCTGGCCATCATTCTCAGGAAGACTGTCGACTCAATGAGCCGGTTGAACCATAAACCTTGATACCATTGTTGTGTCACGAGGGAGTCCAGAAAATCATCCACATTTGGCGAAAAGCAACCATACAAATGAGTTGTCCACCGCATATTAACCCAATAATCTTTATAATTATGTGTGAAATTTGAAAAAAGTATGAAGTTATCTGACATTATTCAATTTAAGAGATTAAAGTGTTATTTCTTAAATTTGAGAGACTAAATTGACTCTTACAATTTCAAGTACTATTTACTCACAGTCTATCATTACATTCATAATGACTATCATTGTCTTCATTTACTGTTGTTAATATTGGTTGTTATTATCATAATTTTGGACTTTAATGGACAGGTTCTGATCTGACAATTTGCTGATAAACTTTGACAGCAACTTGAGCTCTCCCTTTTTTGTTGTCATATGTGTTATTTGCTACGAGGAAACTGACACAGTGACACTTGGCATGGGTGAGTAACAAAGTGAAGCTTTTATTGAACTGGTTGAGACTTGAGAAATGAGATAACATAAATGGCTTAAGATATGATTCCTCCACTCCACATGTTACAATCTATAGTTGACACAAACTATAAAGCAGTCCAACGCTCATCTTTGCTATCTTGATAAATGTGTCAACTTGAAGATATTATTGGATTTCATAGTCATGTTTTTAATTCATTTCAATGTACCACCTGTCTGAATTTGTAGGACTTGGTTAGCCTAATAGGAAAAGTTATGTTATATTGTTATTATGTGGTGTTATTGTACATATCAAACATTGGTAGATATGTATGACATTTTGTAACAGTGAGATGAGCATGAGATTGGATTATGTAAAATTCATTATTGAATACCGTCCGTACCTTTTTATGAGTTAAAAAAAAAAATTTGTCCCTAAATATAAGATCATCTACAATTTTCTAGATGCATTGATTACTTTTTTTTTCTTTTTCTTTTTCAAATATACCCCCTATTAATATTACCAAGTTGTCTTGGTTTATGAAAAGTTAACATTAAATATATATTTGATTAAGGTAATCTAGTAATAGTCATATACATTTGAGACAATTTTATTAATCCAACCACTTTTCTTAATACTTCTTATTTTTGTAAACTACTCCTATAAAAAGGGACGGATGGAGTATTTGAACTAACGTCCGTTACCATATACTCCTTTTTTATTACTAACGTTTATACTCTGATTATGAATGAATAGATTCATTGTAGTACTTTCTCTTTTTTATTTAACCTAACAAAAATACTTGTATTTTAGCCTATCAGTGAAATTCACACTCAATGAGTGTAGAAAAGTGAAGAATTGCGGATTCAAACTTGCACTTAAACATTTCAAATATCTATTTAGCATTTTATCATCTGAATTGTATTTGCAAGACATACTTTTTCTTCGGTCTATAACTATTTGGGCATTTATGATTCTTCATAAGAAAATCATTTAATAGAAAAAACTATATATTAAAAAGTCATAGCCATATTTGATTAGTTATGCTCAATTCAAACAGTCAAAATTACATTAATCGACATTTTCACTAAAAAAAATGTTAAAATTACATAAAAATTCATATTAGATGAATATCAAGAGTCCAATTGGAGAAAAATATATGCACAAAATGTTTATCATTAATTGCCATATTTGATTAATTATCCTCAATTCAAAGGGATGAACATTTAAGTATCCCAGAGTCAAGTTGTGAATTACGTTTGGTCATGCATTTTCAAGTGGTTGGAGAGTTAAATGCCCACTTTCAAGTAAGGTGGCAACATTTTAATCACTTTGGTGAGTTGGTTAAATCGAAGAGAGGAAGGTTGGTCATTTGATTTGGTTGGTCATAACTTGGTGTATTTCGAGTGTGGATTGGCATTTTATTCAAGGGATGGTGGCGGGTGATAAAATTGGTGGATCACATAAAGTTCCTGTCTAAATTTGGTTCATTGGTAGATCTGATTGTAATTTGAATTTTGTTACTCTTAATACTTGTCTATCTTGGAGAATAATTTTGTTTTACAATACTTGTCACTTTTAAGTTTTAATGTAACATTAATTATTGTCTTGTCAATAATAGCCTTGCATATTTATTGCAAAGAGAGAAAAATAGAATGAAATAATAAATGGTCAAAGGTATTATAGAAAACACATAATTTCATCAAAAATAATAAAATTTATTTGATTTCTTGGTTACTGCAATTTCTTTAAAATGAACATGTATTTTGATACGGAGGGAGGGAGTAAGTAATAATGTTATACCAATTAATTCAAGTGTTGCTTAAAATAGGGATCAACATACATTGGTTCTTAAGTAAGATCTCAGTTTATACTTTATGGACGAAAAATATGGTTGAAATTGAACGGAAGACACTTTTAACGTGTTTAGTCAAATTTTGAAACATAGATTAGTCATTGGCCGAGCCTATGGTACTTTGCATCAATAATATTATTATTAGGTATTTGCAAAACATGTTGACTAACAAAAGAATTTGATGGAGAAGGTAAATTAATTAACGTTGTGTAATTTCAGAGGGTAATTGAAGTTTTGTTAATGTCAGAGAGTAATTGACAAAACTTACAATTTTAAAAGGATAATTGCCTATTTACTCTTTTTTTTAAGGTCAAAGACGTTAGATTTATCATTTGTGTAATTAGCCTAATAAAATAATTAAATTAGTGGTGTTAAACTTGCATAGTTAATAAGAACGATTAGAATAATTTTTAGACCAAACTTCGAACAATTAGAATATCATTGTTTTATGAATCCAATATTAACACCACAAATAAATTTGATATTTATGCTATTTATAGTAGTTTCATCCGTTAACTCGTGACCTACAAAGATTCATCGACTAAGTTCATGCAATATATTATTATAGTCATTTTAAAATATATATTTAATTTTTTAGTGAGTGAAACTTTGTCTTCTCTCTAAGTTTTCTTCCTCTTTCACTCATTGAAGAGGGGTGATTTTTGGTCAATCTGTATCTTTTTTTCCCTTTCTTTCAATCTAAATAAGTGATTTTTACATACGTTTTTCTTTCGTGTTTTTTCGTGATTTCGTCGTCTTAGTGCGACGTTGTGTTGTTCGTCGTCTTGTGTAGCGTTGTTTGATTTCGCATCCGTTGTTGTGCGGTGTTCGTTTGGTTCGTATTGAAAAATCAGTTTCAGACAATCACAAATTCAAACCATGATTTGGGCGTCAACGTTGCAAATCCAGAAGCATGAGTATTCTGGTGATTTAGATTTCATTATATTATTTGTAGGCATTTTGCCGTTGTATGCTATTAACTTGGGTGTTGTGAGTTTGTTCGCAAATTCACCCTATACGTTTTTAGCGATATTGATCGATCATGTTTTTGTCTCTGATGTATTCTATCAATTTGAATGAATAAATATCATTTATTTTTGTAATATATATATATATATATATATATATATATATATATATATAACAATAATTGACATAATATTTGTTAAAAAGTAATTAATATAACATTTTTTTCATTTGTAAAAAAACATAAACTCAAAATTTGATCCAGTAATATAAAGATAGGCTTTGAACTTCGAAGTTCCACGTTCAAGTCCTGCTAGGATCTTTTTTTTTTGGTCTAGTAGTCTAGTGGTAGGCTAGAGCTCGCACAATTAATTGTGGAGAAGTGGGGTGTTTGAGGTTTGAACCCCAACCCTTACATAAATTATGTAATGTTCCTACCAACTGAGCTGAGCTAAGTTCACGGAGATTAATGATACTAGTGGTAGGCTAGTATCTTTTAAAAAGAGATTAATGAAAATTTCTTGATAAAAGTGCTTTGAACCTTGGATATTTTCTACTTTGGATTGATCAGTATCTTTCACACTTAATTTTTCTTAAAAAATAAAGTGGATTTTAGGGTGAGGATCAGTTAAGTTCCTCATCGATGGACCATCTAAAACATACCGTTAGATTTGATTAGTGGTTTGTTTAAAAAAATTTGAGAACATGTGCAATCCTGCACAATATCTTGTCCACCTCTCTCCCCAACCACATCAAAATCCTCCTCGAACCTTCGTCAGAATCCTACTACTCTACACTTTCAACAGCTTGAAGATTCTAGATCCTCTTTATGTTATCATAGAGAGAAGTGTATCATTTTTCTGGAGCCCTCCCTCTTGCACAAACATTTTTCATCTATTTAATGATGCTGCATTTGAATAATGTTGTAAAATATTTACTTAGAATTATATCCAAATAATAATCAACATATAAAAACAATAATTAAGTATTAAAGAGAATAAACAAGAGAGATATCAAGTAAACTTTTCTGTGTTATATACTTGACCATCGAATCCTCCGGTGACAATTCTATAAAACCTACACAATAGTAAACCGCTGTATAACCTGAGGCGTGCTGATCGCACAAATCCCCATGATTCAGCAGGCTCTTTTTAGATTAAAACCAAGGATTTAGAACTATTGAGAAGAAATTCTTTCAGGAGATGTAACCTAGAGTTATGTGGCAGACTCATGATAATCTATCCATGTATAGCTTGAAGCATAAAAAGTAAAGGAGAGATCTTTGTTTAGCCTGTGCATAAGTATTTATACCGAAAGAAAAATGGTGTTCCTCATCTTGATATTGATAGCACGTACAAGGAACATAAAACTCTCTTAAAATTGGCAGTTAGCTTGTGAGCATAAATAGGCACAATCTCCTCAAAAACAACAGCAGCTATAACGTGCCTTATCAATTCTATTTCAGTTACAACATAAAAAACATGTGCCTTAATTACTCTTTAAGATGAAAGTAAATATCCTTAGACTAAATCAATTTAAAATAATGTGGCTAAAAGAATTAGACTAAATCAACTATTAGTATTATAAATAAAATAATAATAATTTTCTTCTAACAATATAGTATAAAACTTTTGAAATTGTACCAAAAAAAAAAAAAAACTTTTGAAATATGTCCCGTGAGCATAGTTCAGTTGACAAAGAAAAAACTTTTGAAATATAATCAAAATTTACAACAAATAATACCTATTGATCTATTTTTTTTTTTTCTTCTTCTTTTCTTCCTTATTTTATTTTGTTATTGTCAATGGCATACTTTATGATAAATCAAACTCTAAACAATTAAAAAGAGAGTGTTCATTGTTTGTTAACTTAAAGTTGATCTCCGTTACCCATTTTGAAGTTTCTCTGACGGCTTTGAAGGCATAATTTTGATATGGACAAAGATTTAGATGCAATGTTGATGAGTAACAATAGATTCATCAAATTTATCAGATAGTTTTAGTATCTCAATGCGGTCGAAAATTCACATCAACATTGGGAGAGAGATGGACAAGATTGCGTGTGAAAATTTTGAGATGTTTCCATTCTTATTTTTAACAAATCTTGACCGATAATCAAATAAGAATTGGTCCACCATAGCTGATGTGTATCTCCAGTCAAACTAACTAGGAGCCAAACAGTAACAAAAAACTATATAATTAAAGAGTGGTGATAGGTAAACATACTTAGGTGGCATACCACTTTGTATCACCCTTAGGGATATGATCCCCTACTGCCTTTTAATGTCCTGTTGTGTGTCTTGTGAAATTCTGGACTGTTGGATTGATCTAAAGGTTGAGACGCAGAGGGAAGAGAAAATTAGAGGAGAGAGAAAAGTTTGTCCTATTCATTTTTCCTTCAATTTTTGTGGGCTTTCTTTCTCAATCCTCTCTCTTCTTCTTCAACAGGTTCCATAGGAACCATAGCCACACACATAATCTTGGTCTTCAAATAAAATAATGTCTGAAATCATTGAGAAGCATATCAAGCCTTCTTCCCTTGACAATATTTTTGGAAGCAAAGTTTATGAATCACGCCTCCATTGGTATTGCTAATTGGACCCAAAAAGCTCCTCTTTGAAGTTTGAACAATGCATTTCTTCTTGTTGTATCTTGTAGTATTCCCATCCAATTCCAACACACAAACTAATTTCATTTGAAATTAAAAAGGGAATTTTGATTTTTGAAATTAAATTACCAATCAATGATTTTAACCAATTAGGGAGAGGAAGGCAAGAATAACTCATGTCATTAAAAAAAAAAATCTCTTTTCACTCTCAATTATCTCTCTTCTTCTGCACACACACTCTCTCCTTCTTTCTCTTCTCGGACCGTTTTCTCTCTTTATCTCGCTCTTCCCCGACCAGCCCTCCACCTCATGGCCGCCGGAGACATAGATTTGAAAGAAGAAAAAAAGGCCAGTGGTGGTGGTGGTTAATGGTGATGAACGAATGGTGGAGATGGAAAAGAATTTCGGCTATGGGTTACAACTTACAACTGAACGGCGGCAGCGACGGTGGTTTGAAAACGGCGGCGACGGTGGTCTTCTGAGGTCTATCGAGAAAGAGAAAAGGAAACAGATTGTTTTTTTTTTTTGAATAAAAAACATAGTTATGAGAGAGAAGTAGTGGATTAAAGAGTGGGTGTGGTTTTGAGGTGAAATTACTTAGATGCCCATGCCACATAGGGTGGTACAAATAAAAGGGTGTCCATGCATATTTTCCCATAATGAAATCATTAAATTAAATCCATATAAAAATTCAATGAACGACCGTTACAATTAGGAAACTTTTAAAATCTATAGCCACACTTCAAAAAATGTTACAACAGTTTCAAAACCAAACACACACAAAAACTGAACTAAAAATGGCAACAACAACAACATCTGAAGAAGAAGAGTACATGCAAAACCTCAGATCCAAAGCAACAGAGCTTTTCATCAGAGAAGAATGGACCAATGCTATTGAAACATATTCCCATTTCATTACTCTTTGCACCCACCATCTTTCTGTTCCACACCCCAACCCACTTCACCATCAAAAGCTTCATAAATCACTTTGCATTTCCCTCTGCAACCGGGCCGAAGCAAAATCAAAACTCCGCGAATTCAACTCGGCTTTAGAAGACTGTGATCATGCTCTACAAATTGATGCAACACATTTCAAGAGTCTTGTTTGTAAAGGTAAGATTTTGCTTTGTCTTAATAGATATTCTATGGCTTTGAATTGCTTCAAAACAGCTATGCTTGGGAATCAGGCAAGTGGGAACTGTGAAATGCTTGTTGGGTTTGTTGAAAAATGTAAAAAGTTTGAATTTTTATCGAGGAGTGGAACGATGGATCTTTCTGATTGGGTTTTGAATGGGTTTCCTGGTAAGGCTCCTGAGCTTGCTGAATTTATTGGTGCTGTTGAGATTAGAAAATCTGAGATTAGTGGGCGGGGGGTTTTCACTACTAAGAATGTTGATGCTGGGTCTTTGATTTTGGTTACTAAGGCGGTTGCGATGGAGAGGAGTATTTTGGGAGGTAAAGATTTGAGTGAGGATACTCAGTTAGTTATGTGGAAGAATTTTATTGATAAAGTTGTTGATTTTGTTAAAAAGTGTCACAAGACTAGGAATTTGATTGGTAAATTGTCAATTGGGGAAAATGAGGATGAACTTGATGTCCCTGATGTTGATCTGTTTAGGCCTGAGAATGTTGGTGAGGTGAATTCAAATGAGGATGTTGAGATTGATATGGTTAAGTTGTTGGCTATATTGGATGTTAATTCTCTCACTGAGGATGCAGTTTCAGCTAATGTTTTGAGGAAGAACAACGATTGTTATGGTGTTGGGCTATGGTTGCTTCCGTCATTTGTAAATCACTCGTGTTGTCCTAATGCGAGGCGGTTGCATGTTGGGGATTATTTGATAGTTCATGCTTCAAGAGATTTGAAAGCTGGTGAAGAGATAACTTTTGCTTATCTTGATCCACTTTCTCCCTTGAATAAGAGAAAAGAATTGTCTGTGACATGGGGGATTCTTTGCAAGTGTAAGAGGTGTAAGTTTGAGGGGGAATTCTTGTTATCCAAGCAAGAAGTGAAGGAGATTGAGATTGGTATTGAAAGAGGGATGGATGTAGGTGGTTTGGTGTATAAGCTTGAGGAACAAATGAAGAGATGGAAGGTTAGGGGGAAAGAGAAGGGATACTTGAGGGCTTCATTTTGGTCTTTATATTCAGAGGCTTATGGTTCGGAGAGGTGTATGAAAAGATGGGGAAGGAGAATTCCAGCATTGGATGCAGTGGTTGATAGCATTACAGATGTAGTGGGAGGTGATCATAGGGTGCTTAAGATTCTGATGGAGGAATTGAAGAGAAAAGGCGGTGGCAGTGGTGGTGGAAATTTGGAGATGGAGAAAGTTTTCAAGTTAGCAAGAGAAGTATATGGGAAGGTAGTGAAAAAGCAAGCAATGAGGACACTGCTTGAACTTTGCATTGCTGCTGAATGATTCCATTCATTGATTGATTAAATAAATGGATTCATTATCAGTTCTTTCTCCATTTCCTTTTTCATTTGATGTCTTCTTTACTCATTGTAAGCAAGGGTTTGTTTCATGCCACGATCAACTCAAGTTGTCAATGCATGCAACGCCAGTGCTGTGAAGTTCAATTTTATTTTAAGAGACTCTCGGTTAAAATAAATTGTATTATGCTTCTCTTAAATAAATAGAGTTTGTGTGTGAAATTGTGCATGTCAGTAGCCTCGCGCCCAATATGGTCATGTATCACGAATTCACTCTCACTGTTGTTCATTCATTTTTCAGTTTGATTGGTACGCCACACATGTTTTTTATGCATAAAAAGCTTCACACATTTCATTCATAAATCAGAATAATATCACGAAAACAGGTTGGGATGTCAATAAAAAGGTAGGAACTAGCTAAAGTTAAAACCACCTTTGCAAGAGCATGAGCAACCTTGACTTGTCTCCTAACAAACTCAATATGAGAGTTCCTATAATTGTTAAGAGAAAATATGTCTACAATCGGCGATTACTATGAAAACTATCCATCACTCTTTCAGAGTCAAACTCAATATCCACTTCACCTAAGAGAAGTTCATGGTCCCAATTTAGAGCAGATAAAAGGCCTAAAGCTTCACCTGTATCCACTTCAAGAATAGGCGAGAAAAAGGCATCAATCTCACATTTGAATCAACCAGTAGAAGTATTTCAACCCGCACTTCTCCAATTGGACAGCAAATGTAACCCGCAATTGTGGATGGCATCAATTTGTTCAACAATATTATTCCAAATACAATTATTCATGGGATTCCATAAACTCCGCATTACCAAAAACAAGGCCTGCTGCTCTTAACTCATATTCTGCAGAATTTCAAAAAATGTTTTCCGCCATTGACAAGTCTGGCCGTAACAAGTTTAGAATAGTATGCTGCCCTGATTTTTGCCAACATAAAACGCTCTTCTGACATTGAAAAGAGATGAAAACTGTTTTCCATTTCCACATTACATAAAGCACAGCCAGTAGGGCAACACATTTCTACAAATAAGCCGCAATAGATTCTTCACTTTTGGTGGGATTTTTGCACGCCAAATTAACTGTCATTTTCCATTGAGAAGAAGAAAATCCGTATCTATAGTTTTGTTAACAACAAAATGGTATGCACTGTTAACATAGTACTCACCATTTTTTCTGTGTTTCCAAAATAATTTATCTTCTCTAACAGAATGAAGGAGAGGGGTTTTCAGAATTTTATATACCTCAGTAGCATCAAATAAAGCTTGTGTTAACTCTATATTCCACTCCTTACTATCATTCCTCATCATTTTAATAACTCATTTATGTTTTATTAAACTACTATATTTCCCTCTTTTATTCTTTTAAATTTCAAAACTAAGCATCTCTCCATTCATTTTCAAAAGTTGATTTCAACTATTATCTTCATAGCACAATCTTCCATCACTTTCCAACATAAAAAGAAGTTCCCTAACTTTCACGTTCCTTTCCATCTCACAGCGAAGTTGTGTTGACATCTTTCCTAGGTCGTCCTCTTCACATAGCAAGCAAGCATGGTGTTTCATAACTAGTTTGGAAAATTTGATTTGAAATCAAATTTTCGCATGTGTTTTTTTACCATACCTCGCTCCAACACTGCAACACACACATCAAAGGAACGAACACAGCTGAAAATCATTCTTGTTCAATACACATCCGAAAAAATTTCTTGTTCAACCACACTTTCCAGACATTTTTCCAGTGTCACACATGCGGATACATGGCATTTCCTAACTACTTTAGAAAATTAAATCAGATTCTCGCATGTGTTTTCTTACCATAAGTCCCTCCAACAGACATATCAAAGGAACAAACACATAAAAACGAACAAACACGCAAAAACCAATGCAAAACTAAAAAAGGATTTTTCACATAAGCATTTAAGTGACGAAGAAGAGAATTATGATCAACTCTTGAAGAGTGTTAAGAGCGATATTAACAAAGGTTTAAGTTTAAAGTTTAGTTAAAAACTACATCACAGCGTAAAATTATTAGCATAAAATTTTAGGATTTAAAACAGGCATATCAAGGCCTAGTGCTAAACAAACAGTTAATTCAAACTTCTCCGAACTCTTACAATATAGATAGCAAAATAACTTAGAATGGCAATAATAACAAACAAACAAAACAAAATATCCATCATTGGGCAAACTATTATTACTAAAAAACTATGCTCATGAAATCAAAATCCTCTCTGCATCCGAAGACCAGTTGATAACCATCACTGAAGCTTCATTTATATTACCAGAACCGAACTCCCAAAAGCAAAATTGATGCATTTGACAATCGTATTTGAGACAAATGAAGTCCTGCAACTGCAACCGAAACTCATTATTCATTTGTTGGGACCAGCTGCAGGAGTAAGCTGTTCAGATGGAACCTCAGTGGATGGATCCTGCTCAAATGTGTCGCTATCTTCATCTGTATCATCCTCCGAGTTTGGAAGTTGGTCAGCAGTTTCTCCCTTTAACTCATTCTCATTACACAAATCACCTTGAACTGGCACAATTTGTTTCTGCTGCGACGAAAGAACATTTGCAATAGCTTTAATGGCAGCAGATGCCTGGTAATGGTCAACTGCCTCATCAACAGCAATGCCATTAACATTAGCCTCATCAACATCAATGCCATTAACATTAGGCTCCTCGGACTTGGACAAGTCTTCCAGCCGTGGAGGAGGAACAAAAAAGGGAATTTTACCCCTCTGCCAGTCATGAAGTATCATCTTCGCTGCAGTCATAAGGTCAGGTTCACCACCCTTAAGGAGTTTGCCAGATGATTTGCAAAGCTGAAGTAGGAAGTCATTTTCATCAACCCACTCTTTTATTTTATAGGCTCTTGTCAAGTGCTCCTTCTTCACACGTTTCAGAACCTCGCCTATATGATCAGCAGCATCTTTCAAGTTTGTTACACGTACCACACCCTTCAGCACAACATCTGTTTCAGAGTCATTGTTGTGGTAGACAACTCCTGGACAATCAATCAAAAAGATCCTCTTTGTAAGGGTTATATACTGCCAAACTTTTGTTTCCCCTGGAATTGGAGCAACCTGTAAGGATGCAATTATTCATGCGAATGAGAAAAGATGCAAATATTCATGTGAAATGTTGCATTTATTCATGATGAGGTGCAAGTGAATTTCTATTAGGATAAAACTATATATTGCGAAAAAGAGGCACGCGACATTTTTTCGCAAGTGTTGTGCTTTCCCTAACAATTTCCATGTACTCCACCAATTGCCGTGAATTCTACTGAAGTGAGAATTGTGATTGGTTAACTGGTATTTCGTGAAACATTAGCTATAATTTTTTTTTGCATATAGCACACCTCTTTCTATAGTTACATGTAACTTAATGAAATTACTAACTAATGTACAAAGTATTAGAACACATTGTCATCAAGAATGAATATGTGAGACAATGTGTTGGTTTTCTAGGATGTAAACATGACTATGAAAACTAAAACTTACACAACCTTGCAAACATTCTTCGTACGCAATGTATTGATCACAGATGACTTCCCAACATTTGGATATCCAACAAAACCAACAGATATTGCTTGTTTATCGCTTTTCAATCTTGCAAATTGTCTCAAAATCGATAGAAGCGAACCCTTTCCAAAAGACTTATTAATGCTTGCATGGAATGCTAGAGTTGGATATTCCTTTGACAAAACCCTAAGCCATCCTTTTGTTGCCCAAGCAGGAATTAGATCACACTTGTTCAACAAAAGCACCATGTGTTTGTGCTTGCAGTTTTCTTTCAAATGCTTCTCTAAATGGTAACATCTTGTACCTTGTGGATCCCTTGCATCTATAACCTGCACAACAACATCTGAAGAATCTATCACCTTGTAGAGCTCACCCCATATGCGTTTGCTTTGACCCTTTTCAAACATGGTATGTCGCACTAAATCTCTAAATCCATCATCAGCTTCATTGCCATCTTCAAAAGCATCTTGAGAAACATCAGCTTTTTTAGCTAAAGACTCATAATCAGAAGCCAAAAGGCTTGGACGTTTTCTTTTAGTCTTAGGTCCAAACGCATGCAGAAAAGGCTCTCTATCAAGAAGGTGAACCCTAGATTGCTTCTGGTAATCATTGAGAAGCGACATGGGCAAATTCTTCCCATTGATAACAACATTATAATTACTGGAACCATGCTTCGCCATTTCTTCTCTAAAAAACTCGAGCTCTTTCTGATTCACAACACGAGTATTCCCGAACCATTGACTATCGGGTTTGATTCTCGTGGATGGAAGGTATGGGAGTTGAAACGGCTCGTATAAGACACGGCCCTTACGGTTGCGGACGGGTTTGGTATTGTACATCTTGAGACGGCGAACAGTGGCGGCGGAGCGTGACTCGTTTTTGGTGTCATTGCTGCGGTTGGCGTCATTAGAGTGCTTTGGTTTACCGGAGACGTTCACGCTTCTCTCTCTCTTCTTCACCATTGCATGCAGAGAGAGAGAACGGCCGCGAGGTGTGAATTAGGGTTTGTTGCTGCGACTGAAATAGCAGGAGAGAATGAATTAGGGGTTGGTTGGTTTTCTCGTGATGTAGTGATACTTTTTTTTTTATACAGATTTTATTTTTATTTTTGTTGTGTATTAAAATATGGTTTTTTCTAAATTACCTATGAAGAATGGTGGGTAATTTACCCACCAACCAATGAAAATGAGCAATTTATTTGTGGGGTCAAGATAGTTCATGAATATGTGCTTATGTGGCTAATGTGTATTGGTTAGGGTAAATTATTCATCATTCTTTCATGGGTAGCCTAGTTGCCACCTTAAAATATTGATGGACTTTTACCTCTTTGTAATTAACAAAAGAAAGTAACCGTGAGTTTAGCTCGGTTGGCATGATAATGCATAATATATGTAAAGTTTAGGGTTCGAACTCGACCACCACAAAAAAAGAAAAAGTTGATAGGTCTTTACACCCATCTAGTATAGATCATTTTTTGTTTTCCCCATGTAAAAAAAATTGTTTTGATTTATCTCCTAATAGGTCAAACAAAAACGAAAATTTCTTGAAAAAAAAAAAATTGATTTTTGTTTGACCTATTAGAGGGGTAAATCAAAACAATTTTTTTTACAGAGAGATAAATAAAAAAAAATATTACAAGGGAAAAACCGAAAATAACCTATATTACAGACAGAGCCGTCCTTGAGGGGTGCAAACAGCTCTACTGATAGAGCTGGGCCTCCAAATTTGAAGCCCAAATGTATTTTTTTTTAATACTGCATACAAAAATATAATATATAGAAATAACGTGAAAATGCTTTCACAGTTGTTTTCTTGTTCTAGTGGTATAGTAGCGTGTTTGCCATGCATGGCTCAGGTGTTTAACACCCACAATCCCTTTTTACTTTTAAATTTGCCTTTTCTTTCCTATGTTTTTATTTTGATTAATTTTTCTTTTCCTTTTCTTCTTCTTTCTTCTTTGATCGATTTTTCTATCCCTCTTTTCTCTTTGCCTTTTCTTTCCTATGTTTTTTTTTTTGATTAATTTTTCTTTTCCTTTTCTTCTTCTTTGATTGATTTTTCTATCCCTTTTTTCTCTTTTCCTTTTTTTGTTTTATTAATTTTTTTAATTTGAGTCTATTCTATCCTCAATACTCTATTTCTTTTTGATTAAATCTCAATACTCTATTCCATTCAACCAAATTCTCCTTAACATATTAGATTATATATTTACAAATAAAAACACAATATAATATTTTTTGAGCATTACTTGTAATTTTTCGTCTATACTTATCGTATAAAATAGTAAAGCTCTAATTCTCTAACAACAAACATCATAATTTTTTTCAAAAAAACAAACATTATAATTATTCTCTCAAATAAAACATTATCTTTTATTTTTACATGTGTGCAAATTAACTAGGGAAATTAACAACCTAAAAGATTGATAAAGATATTAGCTTGAAGTTGTGTTTTTATTTTTAGGGATCTTATTTTCAATTTAAATAGATGATTGCTCTTTTAAAAAAATTACATTTTTATTTTATTAGAGGTCTATTTTTGATTGAGAGTCGAGCCTCCAAATATATAGGGACAACCCTTATTACATGGAGTAAAGACCTATTAACCCAAAAAAAATTAACAAAAGAAAGAAGAAAATATCAATCAATATGAAGTTACTTGATTGAAGTGTCCTCGTGAGCTTAACTCAGTTGTAATGGACAATGCATAATATATGCAAGTTTCGGATTCAAACCTCGGCCACCACAAAAAAGAAATTACTTGATTGAAGTGACTAGAATAGCATCCGACGAACTTGTATGGAATACCCCTTTCATAAGTGAGATGCAGAGCCTTGTGAGTTAACGCAAAAGAGACATTGACGAGATGGTTATAGATGGTGAGGACTTGTAACTGTCTAACTTTGGCTCATCATTACATGCAAGTAGGGTGGGCATGGTTCGGTTAACCTAAACAACCGAACCGAACTGAAATTTTGAAATGGTTTGGGAAAATCAAACCGAACCGTTTCAAGTATAGAGCTAACCGAACTGAACCAAAGTTATGGTTCGATTAACCGTTTTCTTACCTATGAACCGAACCGAACCAAAACTAATATTTTGAACCGAAATGTATTTTTTTTATTCTTTTGTAAATTTAATTGTGTTTTTTTATCCTTTTTTTTATCCAAAGGCAAAATATTTTTTTATTTACTTTTTTTTAAGAATATAATTTTTTTTATTAATATTATTATTACACAAACACAGTAAAATAATAAGTTTAATGCAAAATATATTAAAAAATAAAAATTATAGTATGAAAATTATTATCGATTATTTTTTGAAAGATATGAAGTAATAATAATATAGATTAAATTAATGTAATATATAAGATTAAACACGGTAAAAAAATATGTATTAATATTTACTTTCGCGGTTAGTTTGCTTCAGATTTGAAACAATTTACTACGATCTCTTTTTAAAAATAGCTTACTCAAAACCGCTTATTTTATGCAAAACACCTTATTTAAAAAAAATTCTAAACAGCTTATTTTATGAAAATACCTTATTTAAAAAAAAAACAGCTTATTTGATAAACAACTTATTTTTTGAAAAACAACTTATTTTAAAAACAACTTATTCGAAACAGCTTATTTTATGCAAAACACCTTATTTTAAAAAACAACTTATTTTATGAAAAACAACTTATTTTTGAAAACAGCTTATTCAAAACAGCTTCTTTTATGAAAAACAGCTTATTCAAAAAAGCTTATTTTATTAAAAATAGCTTGTTACAATCTCTTTTTAAAAACAACTTATTTTATGCAAAACAACTTATTCAAAACAGCTCATTTTATGCAAAACAAATTATTTTAAAAAATAGCTTATTTAAAATTGCTTTTTTTATGCAAAACACCTTATTTTAAAAAATAGCTTATTTTATGAAAACAACTTATTTTAAAACAACTTATTCAAAACAACTTATTTTATTCAAAATTTGAATAAGTTGTTTTTTTTTTTTTATAATAAGCTGTTTTTAAAATAAGGTGTTTTTCATAAAATAAGTTGCTTTTTTTTTAAAATAAGTTGTTTTTCAAATAAGCTATTTTGCATAAAATTAGCTGTTTTTTTAAAAATAAGTTGTTTTTTAAAATAAGGTGTTTTGTATAAAATAAGCTGTTTTAAATAAGTTTTTTTTTTAAAAAAAAAAAAGCCTGTTTTTCAAATAAGATGTTTTTTTAAAATAAGTTGTTTTCATAAAATTAGGTGTTTTGCATAAAAAAAGCTTTTTAAAATAAGCTATTTTAAATAAGTTGTTTTTTTGGAAAGATCCAAGAAAAAGTTCAAGTGGTTTCCTTAAAAAAAAAAACAGTTCAAGTGGTTTGGTTCGGTTCAAACGGTTCGGTTCGATTCAAGATGGTTCGGTTATGGTTCAAGAACTGTTAATAAATTAACGGTTTGGTTCGTGAACCACTATAATGGTTCGGTTCGGTTCGATTCGCGCGGTTTGGTTCAGTTCATGGTTCTTTTTGCCCATCCCTACATGCAAGAGGCGTTAATAATTATGGAAATTAAAAAACTATGTTAGTAAAATCCTTTTTCGTATGAAATTGAGTGTAACATTTAGACATTCGTGCGATTAGATCTCTTATTGGGGTTCTGCTCGATTGTAATGTGATAGACCAAAGACCCATTATGGGCCTTTGGCTAGTATTGGGGCCATGCCCAGAAGATGGGTTGTCGAATATAGCCTTTACCCCACAAGTCATTAGTCTTGTAGCATAAAAGTGGTGATTTTGAGCAATATGTGGAACCCCAAGGAACATGTCGAATAGGAAATGTTGAAAAGACACATTTTTGAAACCTTTTTCAAGTGTTTTGTTGTGTATAACACATTTATTACCTCGAGGAGATATCAATAATATTGTCGAGGATAGTTTAATAAAAAAAATTCTTCTCCACTTTTCAGGTGAAATTGCCAAGAAAAGTACTAAGAAGCATACACTTGTTCGCGTTGGGAGAAAATCTAGCAACTATTGGGTTTTTGTGGAACCAATTCATGTAACCAAAGGAACACACAATCTGAGGGAATGAAGGTTCGTATGTATGATATTGGGTGTGTGTTCACATGGAAAAAGTTTAATCCTTTTTCACTATGGGAAAGTTGGATTTAATGATTAGATTAAGTGAAGAACATATTTTTAACATGTTATCTCAACACTAGATTTTTCTTCACACTATTTTCCAACAATTTAAAAATTCTGAAAATTAATTTTCAGAAATTAAAAAAATCGATTTTTTTTTTTAAAAAAAATTCTGTAATTCATTTATTGAATGTTAGAATATTTTTTTTTGAAAAAAAAAATTATTTCAATAAAATTACAATTTTGGAAACTAAGATAAGTTTTTATTTTTCTAAATAGAATATATTTTTTTAATTTTATAATAAAATAAGATATTCTGAAAAATAAAATAAAAATCCTAAAAAAAATATTTTGAAATTAAAGTTTTTTATTTTTCTAAAAAAATAAAATTCTGGAAAATAAGGTTTTTGAAATAAAATTCTGAACAATTTTTTTTTTCATTTTTTCAAAAAAAAAATTCTAACTTCCAATAAAAGAATTACAAAATTTTTTAAAAAAATTATCTGAATTTTTTTATATTTTTTCGATTTTTTCAATTTTTAAAAATTAATTTTCAGAATTTTTAAATTGTTGGAAGATAGTGTGAAGAAAAATCTAGTGTTGAGAGAGCATGTTAAGAATATGTTCTTCACTTAATCTAATCATTGAATCCAACTTTTCCATGGTGGAAAAGGATTAACCTTTCCCATGTGAAATGCCACCATGATATTGTATATAGGAATATGAACTTTAGGGTGCCATTTCCCCTTTCCAAAAAGGAAATTTTCAATTGGTTGAGGATTGCACCTTCTCAACTGCACTCGAATTCAATGGCCTTTATCAAGGCCTTCAAATTTCTTTATGTGTATCTGGATTCAGTGTCAACCATTCATTTATTCTTTTGAATATCAATATGCTATGTGGTCCGATGAGAAACGAAAACCAATTGGGTTTCTTTGAAGCAATCTACATTTTTTTTTGAGATATTCATAGACTCAATTCGAGGATTTGAAGATAGATACTTCCGTTTGGGCGAAGATATGAGTTTCCCTTAATAATTTGATGATGACCTGACCGATCAGCGATTCTTTTGCATGAGGATGTCAAAAATAATGTCGAGGAACTAATGACTAAAGAGTATCCCAAATTTCCCTTTTTTGGGTACAAGACCATTGCGAGTTTAGGACCAAGTATTTTTTGTATGCGTACGATCGTCTAAGACAAAAGGAGTGTGACAATTATGATCGTCTCTTTGTATATGTATATTGAGCTTCACCTCTACTCTTTTTACCGACAAAAAGGAAAACTATTTTTTATGCTGAAGGTAATCCAAAGACAAAATCCCATTACATCGCACTTATAATTTGGTTAAGTAAGTGTGCAAGCAATGTGGAGTCGAGGGCCTTGTCGGGTATGCTCGCATGTTTTCTTTACTGATTTTTGTTGTTTGTTGAATTGATTTTGACTTTTCCTTTGTTTTATTTTTATTCTTTTTCTTATAGAGTACATGCCTAACTTTCAGAAAGTTGGTGAAACTTCCTAACGAGAGCAAGAAAATTGGGAAAATCGACAAGTCTAGGCAACAAAAGCTGAAGTCATGGTTCTTCGACAAACTCCTTAATCTAAGTGGTGCTACCAATGTTTCTTCTTGCTTGGAGATTCCTCAAGTCCATACTTGTGGCAACGTGCTCTGAAAAAGCATCGACACTGATGTCGAGGAGGTTACCATTGCAAAAAAAAAAAAAAAAAGTAAGATATGAAGTTTGTTGAGTGACGTAAACCATGCTTGAGTATTATGATGTTCATGATCTGGAGGATGGGCATGTTTTGGCTCTTCTTGTTGTGTGGTCGATCACAAAGGTGTTCAACGATAAAATGTCCTTGGTGGTGAAAGACGCGGACACAACTATTGATTGATTGATTGGATAAATGGATTCTTCATTTTCACTTATGTATAAATTTCCTTTTTTATTTGATGTCTTCATTTATTGTAATCATCATCAAAGAATTTGTGGAGCATATAAGGTGAATTATCTTATTTCTTTGAATTTTTTCATATGTAAGAGTCAGAAATTGATCTCGATAAATTTTGGTCAACCTATGCATTTTAATTTCGAGAGAGATGGACAAGTAGAGGTATGATTTAAATATTGAGGATTTTGACATATTATTATGGAGTAGTAGTTCTTATCTTAATCTTAGTCCAAACTCCAATGTTATAGGCTATGCAAGTAAAAAAAGCTATATGCTAACCTTTTGAGAGTGGACACACGTCACACATAACTGTGGCTGTAGTTCTGATAACTATCATAACGGATTGATTGGAGTTTAATAAATATGACGCAGCATCGTTGAAGTGGTCAATTCAGTCCATTGGTCATGAAACTGAAGACATGAGTCATAAGATCAAGCAGAGCAGCCACATCTGATCTAAGTTTATCCCTTCACATTCTGTATAAAAAAATTCTCTCCCACCTCCTGGACTTGTCCACTTCCTAGAGTGGTATAAAATATAGTGGGGGTTGAGACAATTTCCAATTTTTTTAAAAAAAAAAGGTAAGTAATGTATTAATAAAGTTTATGATGAAGAAAAATGAAGGAAAAAAAAGCCTGAAAAGGGAATTTGATTCTTATGAAATAAATGAATTAAAATAATGAAATGTAAAGTAATTTATATTTAAATAGATTCGTGCAAGTGTGAATTGAATAATAAATTTAAGGTTAAAACTCAATTCTTCATGTGAGAGCTTTGAATTATCTGCATCTAGAAATGAATGGTCGCCGTAGATTTATATTGAATGCATGAATGTGTTAAATTATTAATGACAAAAAATGAATGGTCGTAGATAATTTTAAAACTCATTTAGGCTCCATCATTTAAAAATAGATCATAATATGACTTACATGAATTTCATAAAATAAAAAAAGGTAATATTTGATTGAGAGTGTTAGAGTGTTACTAGTAGTACTATGATGTGTAACACATAAATCATCATGCTCAACCAAATCTTGGAATTTGTGGTTCATTTGATCATGTGATTGCTTGTACCTCTAACTGAGGAATTTTAACCTTATCACAATCAGTGATAACTCTATTCCAACAATAACAGCTAAGACACTTATGCTATGTTTGAAACTGCGTCAAACCCTTGTCATTCATGCGTCTGCATAAAGCTATGAATCCTAATTTCTCCATATTTCATGGCAAAAGTAACACATTTGGACATGGTTCTAAGGTCGTCTTGCTTTTAAAATATTGAACGAAAGACTCATTTATCACTAATTAATTTCTTTTGGTAGACTAGTTGTTAGACTCACACACTATTAGTGTGAAGGACAAGCTACGAGTCGAGCTACACCTACAAGACTTAATCTCTATTTGACTATAACAACAAAGAACAAGCTAATATTATAAATTAAAATCACATGGTGTAAAAATAGCAATTACATTTCAAGTGCATCCTCCAACAAGAATTACTTATGAGGTTTTTAAACTTTGAAAGCATTACTTTTTTTTACTAATTAAAAAGACTTTGGAACTATTACTTCTAAAATATTATTCTAACAAGTGGAATTGCAACTACATGTAAATTAAAATTGTTCTTATATGAAGAACTGATTCTTAACATTAAAATATATAACCAAAGAATTTAAACAAAAAAAATATTATTAAAAGATATAAATATTATGGGTTAAAGTAATGTGACATGGTAGCATCCAATTGAAAAATATTTAAGCTCCACATGTGCTTTTTTTGGCCAATATTCTCATAAATAATATGGTTTTAGAAAAGCTCAGCGGGGACCGCATTTTTTGTGCTGCCAAATGAAGATTAAGAACTTGGTGTGAACGTGTATAAGACACCTGTTCCAGCTAGTAGCTTCTAACTCCTCCATCATTATTTTGAAACTGAATCAAGAGTTGCATCATTGCTGAACTCATCTATATCATCCCAGATACAACCTATATTATACTACTATGTGAAACTAAATATTTTTCAATATGCCAATAATATTCCCCATGTAATTGAATGCTAAATAACCAATCTGGATATAGACATAAAAGTATAAGTATTGATTCAAAGAATCATAGCCAAAAGTCAGTGCAACGGATAAATATGTAAAATAGTAGTGGTCCCATATTGGAGCATAGTAATGGTATGACGCATGTACTATACTACTTAGGAATAAGAAGAAAAAAAAATTATCCTATCAATATCATCCAATCAAGGCCATGCAACTACACATAAACGACAAAAACTTTTCAACCATAAAAGAGGCACCAATCTCCTTTCAAACATTTCAAACACCTTGATTAATTCAATTCCTCTCGAAGCCTCTTTAATTTTCTATCCCTTTTCATGTGTCACATTTCTATTATCCTAAACTATACCAATTAATGGAGAGTAGTGCAAGCTCTGAACTCCCTCCTGGCTTTAGATTTCATCCAACTGATGAGGAACTAATTGTGCATTACCTTTGTAATCAAGCTACATCAAAGCCATGCCCTGCATCTATCATACCAGAAGTTGATATCTATAAATTTGATCCATGGGAATTGCCTGGTATACATATACTTTGTAACATCTTTTTTCACATATTTTTGTTATTATGCTTAAATATGTATGTATTGCACTTCATAATGTGATCATTTTATTTCTGCATCTACGAAGCACTAACACATAATTTGAGAAAATAAAAGTAATTGAATGTACATATGTGTTAGTGACGTGTATTGGTCACGTCTTCAATCTAAAGTGTTAGTGTTATATAGTTGTGTCTGCTTTGCTTTTTATTAGGCACTGACCAATTATAGAATGCAGATAAATCTGAGTTTGAGGAAAATGAATGGTATTTCTTTAGCCCAAGAGAAAGAAAGTATCCAAATGGGGTGAGGCCTAATAGAGCAACTTTGTCTGGATATTGGAAAGCTACTGGCACAGACAAGGCAATCAAAAGTGGATCAAAGCAAATTGGTGTGAAGAAATCTTTGGTATTTTACAAAGGTAGACCACCAAAGGGTGTCAAAACTGATTGGATTATGCATGAGTACAGATTGATTGGATCACAAAAACAAACTAGCAAGCATATTGGATCCATGAGGGTAAAGCCCTTTAATCATTGGCCTATTTTGCTATACTTGTTTGTTACACTGTCAGTGTAAAACAATTTCACTTCGACATCTAATAAGATACCTAAAAGTTTCCATGTCATAGTGAATTTTATTGAATGTCGATGCAAAACTGTTTTACACTGACGGTGTATATTCTTTAAATCCTGAATTTTAGGTGTTCGTTATGATATGTTTAATGTGTTACTTTATGATTAACCTTTCCTTTGTGCTTGTATGTGTCATCAGCTAGATGACTGGGTTCTATGCAGGATCTATAAGAAGAAGCACATGGGAAAAACATTGCAGCAAAAAGAGGATTATTCAACACATCAATTTAATGATTCTATAATAACTAATAATGATGATGGTGAACTAGAAATGATGAACCTTACAAGGAGTTGTTCACTTACTTATCTTTTGGATATGAATTACTTTGGTCCAATCTTATCTGATGGTTCAACTTTGGATTTTCAAATCAACAATTCCAATATTGGAATTGACCCCTATGTAAAACCTCAGCCTGTTGAAATGACCAACCATTATGAAGCAGATTCACATAGTAGCATCACCAATCAGCCAATATTTGTGAAACAAATGCATAATTATTTAGCATAAGAATTTAGATACTCTAGATATGTCAATAATGTTTTATATCTTTTTTTATTAATAGGAATCAAATTCGGTATCCGTGATTTACAACACTTACACACTCTACGCATCAACCACTTGTACTAGACCTTTATCGTACTATGTCAAATATCCTGTTATACCATAAAATAGATTTTCATTTTCAATGCTTTGTTGAAACTGTTTATACAAATTGTACAAAAGAACAAGTTTATTGGCTCTTAATAAAAGTTCACACATCTAAAATCACATTCCTCATTTGAAAAAGTTCAAACAAGATGCTAGGTTGGTGGTAAATTCTAAGTCAATAACTTTATCCAAAGAGGTTTTCAAAGATAATATGTTTCTTTTTTGCACCATGCCTTATCAAAATGATGACGGCTGTGTTGATTCAAAGTTAAATATTGAATTCTTGAGAATGTTAGGCCTAAGACACGAAGCAGATCAGATTAAGCACTTTGCTTAGACTAATCAATTCTTAACAGCCTAATGATTGTGATGTGAGAAATAAAATATCTATTGTGATTTGTATATACTATCAGATTAACATCACAGCCTCGTGTCCCATGATTAATATAAGGTTTTGTTAACGAGTGCTTTCAGGGCACTTTCTAAGCATTTCAAAAGAAGAAATTATTTTATAAAAAAGTAAAATATTTCAATTTCCGATGCATTGATTACATAAATTTAAAAAAAAAAAATACTATTTAAAGGTCTTAAAGGGTGTCCTGGACGCACTAGTTAACATTTCCCTTAATATAATAATCTGTGATTACTGAAGCATTCATTCTCTTGAAAAAAAAAATGAAATAGACAAGTTATTTCCTTTACACGTTCAAGAGTAAACCGGTATTCTCCGCACGCACGCAACAATCACACTCGGATTTTGTATCGAAATCTTAAAGCTACCAACAAAGCCTAAAGGGAAGGCTAGACAAACAAATTATACAAGGCTATACACACCACACCACTATATACATTTCCATGTCTCCACTATTTCAATGCTTGCTTTTGCTTATTGATATTCCTGACATGAGAATAAGTATCATGAATATAACAACTGCAATGAAAGAGCCAACGAGTGAACCCGAAATGCGTCCGCAGAAGGAGTTGTATTGTTGGCAGAAAGGAAACCAATTGGCACTGGGATTTCCATAGTGAGCTACATAAACAATGGCAGCTGCTGCTGAGGCTCCAGATGTAAGAAGACCAAACATAACCTTCACAAGTTCAATTTCAATTTTCATTAGAGAACTTTTTGGCAGTAAATACCAAGTTTTTGTAGGAAATTTTCCAAAATTCCGCCTCTCAGAATTGGCAAAGAACAGAAGAGAAGAGAAGAGAAGAGTTTAACGACTATGTACTAAGTGGTTAAAAGTTTCAACATATTTAGCCAACTAGAATTGGCACCAGGGGAAATCGTCCCTGAAACCTTGAGAGGAGCACAGTCCAAGGTCTCAAGCCAGCACTACTAGGCCAATCCAAATGGATTAAAGGTTTTAGCTTATGATATGTACCCAGTTAGATTACACTGTGTGACTATTGTTCATACTACTTAAAAAATCTCTTCGAAAATTTGTGAGATGTATCATTAAATTTATGTGCAAGTTTATAAGACATTACTAGTGTTATTTTGATAATAAAAATTTCCCCTTGCCCATTAACCAAACAAATATATAACTTTGGAACTACAATATATGACTAGAAAATAAAAGAAATAGTGTGTTTACCGTATCAAGAAAGACCAAGAGAATCCTACTTTTGACTGAAATAGTCCTTACAATGTGGAAGAATGACAGGACAAGTGAAAGAGCTAAGTAGCCACATACAATAGAATTGGCAGTCACAAAAAACCTGAAATTAATCAAATATGAATCACATCATCATAGTCAATTTTCTTTTTGTTCACAATTTCAAGTAAAAGTGTATGATATGTTAATTATATTAAGGCTTATATAAACATAGGAATAGTGATGACTTACAAAAATGTTGGAAGGTCATGAAATGAAACTTTGAATCTAACAAAACGTGTAGCAAAAGGCATAGTTTGCTTTGCTGTTCCCATACTCAATGCACTTCCAAGTGTGCTCATAGCTGCAAAAATTCTCAAAATAAAATCCATTATTGAGAGCCCTCTCTTCATCCCTTTTCTTGGGGATGATGCTCCTTTTGAAATTTCACCACTCTCAATTGTACTCACCTTCATTTTTGTTCCAACTTGTATTCTCTTTTCTTCACTTGAGAGTGAACAAGTATCAGAATGGTACTCATTTATATACATCAAAAAACACAGCATGGAATATTACAATATTCAAGAGAGGAAATTATTGTAGTGGATTAGGTTTGCTCTGTGCTAAGCTTGAAGTGGCTTTGACATAAGCATGAGATTTTACACTATAATTATATTGGGAGTGCATAATGTTGCTTACATACTATACTAGCTAGTATGGAACTTTTTTCACTTTAATCACTACTAGCCTTAATTAACAGTACTTGTTTACTCTTTTGACCTATTATTAATGGGACTATGAGAGTACTACATTTTCTTATAAAATACAAATTGATGCAATGGAAGCTTACAAGGAAAAGTAACAATAGGTTATCAAAAGAGATGCTGTGACACCATGTACTACATATAAAATTAGCAAATTAAATATTGAGCGTTAGTGGTTTCGGTATATTCTTTATTATGTATTGTTATCATCATTCATGTGCATGTAGACAAAACCTTGGACTATGTTGTTCATAGTTTGGTTAAAGAAGAAACCTGAACTGTAATTGTTCGTTCCGAACCAAACTGATATATGTAGGTTTTGTACATAGGTTTTGTAGTTCTCAACTGAACCAAAACTATTTTTAACGGAATTGTACTAAATATCTATTATTAACTAATAATTAAGATTGTTAACAAGTTCAAAAACTATACCAAATTGAATATTATGACTATTTTAGAAAAAAAAAAAAAAAAAAACTTTTAAAATGAACTGCACTGCATTGATGGCTCACAAACCGAATTGAACCAGATCGAACTGGTTCAGTTTAGATTTTTTTTTTTTACTTTTTTCTTAACAATGCTAGTAGATAGGTTTGTGTGGTAAAATAAAATCACATGGTATCACACTACAAGTCATAGTAACTCTTATGCCTACATTTGAATTATTATTAGGTTTTTTCTAACCTAATTCATTTATCTTAATAAATGAATTATGAATATCTGCATTTATTGAAGAAAATGGAACATATTAATTGTATGATAATTTGCACCATGAATGATTTAAACCGAGGGAGATTGACTAAGGTTGTTTTTAACATCAGAGGTTAGACTTCTATAATATGATGAACTCAAATTCAAATCTCATTGGAATAAGTGTTCACCCAACACTAACTCAAATAGAATATCAGACATCCGGTGCACCAAACCTATGAGAAACAAAATAAAATTAAAATGACATGGTCAAAGGGATTCAAATCCTCACACCTTTTTTTACGCTGCAAAAGGAAGCAACAAGTTTTTTTATTGCTTTCAACTCTTCCTCAAACATGTTAAATGAATTAGGAGGGGCAGTGTGCAAATGTTGTACGATCGTTAAGGATAACATCGATTATAAAGTCGTTTTTTTTAAGACAAGTTAATAAAATTGATCATAGTCTTATTAATAGTCTTACTAAAACGTTCTTTTCTCCCCGTAATTATATGATGTACCGTTATTTTTTTATTGTTCAATCACCGATGAATGGTGTCTTATTTTCAAAGACATTCTCAACCCAAAAATTGCTTCTTATAGGACAGTGGTAAATAGTGAAACACCACTCCTATGATACCACACTTTGTAAACAAACTGAGAATAAATAATGTGCAAATGTCCATGGTTTCGAGTATGTTAGGACTTAAAAAAAATATTAGACAAAGATTAAGCTTAGATGCCAAAATATAAAAATATTATGTCGATGAAAATTGAAAACTCGGGAAAAAAACTTCCCAAAACCTGAATGCTATCATGAGGAAACTCCACTAAGTTCAATTGTACTTGTAACAAAAACCAAATCTATCATATAGATTCTTAAAACTTTATGATATGCAGTCATTTAATGTTTTACAAATATAAATAAAAATATCAATCATCAAACAAAATACTAATGCTTGTACATTTGGCTCGATAACATGATACCCATTAACATTATCAGTTGCATATGACCTAAGATTATCCTAAATTAATGGTGGTTCGAGCTACATGAAGCAAACATGTGTTGTAAATTTATTTCCCCCTTTTGATATATGAAGTTCATATATTGATGGAGACAGTGATCCAATTTCTAAGAGATTAAATGTAGCATGATTATTGGTAAATCTAAAATATATCACAATTGAAAGAGTGTTAACTAAAAAAGTAATTAGCTGATTAATTACACCCATGAAAGGGAGACTATAATAAATTTAAGGTTTAAATACGTATTCGGTCCTTTCAAATATACTCCCTCCGATTCTAAATATAGGAGAAGATTTTATTTTTAGATTTATTGAATTAATAATGTATTTAGTTTATAATATAGTCAAGATGCATTAATAATTTAATGAGAAGATTTTTCTCTTATATTTAGTACCGGAGGGACTAGTGTTTTCTTGTTTCATACCGTGTAAAAACATTTTTTTTCTGTATAGTCCTTTTATTTTTTGAGGGATTTTGTGTTTAGTCCTTGTTGTGTTTTAATCCCCGCAAAATTTAATTATGTTGGAATTGATCTCTGTAATATATGGAATATTCGATTCTAATCCATTCGATATGGGTGAGATAAAAGACTTAAATTATATTTTATAACATGGATCAACCCTTTAAAAACATGGATCAACTCTTGAACCAACATATTTTACAAGGACTAAAATAAAACAACAGAGACCAAGAGAAAAACGAGATACATTTGCATATATTAAATTAAATAAAAAAATTACAGGGTCTAAAAACAAAATAAAATATTTGTAAAATCTGAATTCGTAATTAAACCTAAATTTAAGGATCTTTTAAATGCTAGAAAGAAAAAACTGCTGAAGTGCAAGAATGCCTACCGTAAAACTTAGAAATGGATCATCATTCCAATTGATGTTTTAGATAATCCATGACTTTGAATGTTTATTAGGAACATTTACGTATATTGATTTTTATAAAATATTTTAAGCATGCATCCTATCATTTCTATGTTGAAGTCACATTTTTTTTAATCTTGAATAAGAGTGTTCTAATATTTAAAAGTACAAAGATGCAATTTGGTAGCAAAAAAGATATCAAAATAAGCACATATAAAAAAGAGGTAATAAGTTCAAGGGCAAAAATATCATATACCTAGGATTAGCAAATAGAACCCAAAGAAGAAAAAAAATCTAACGGAAGTTAAACCCTTAACAATCAGTTTTTCCATTTCCAACCTAGCTGCTATGGCTCAATAACTTGGGGATTGGATGAGCCAACCTAGGAAGAGACTGCGGTACAAGAAAGTCTTAATTCTACAAATTTTCCAGCAGAAGCAACACACTTTTCTAATGTCTGAAATGAAATTGATCCACACTTTATTGATTAATTGAAATCCCTATAAGGAGTAGATCGAACACTTTCCGCGAAACTATCTTCCTCGACACTATCATCAT
Organism: Medicago truncatula; assembly: GCF_003473485.1. NCBI lineage: Eukaryota > Viridiplantae > Streptophyta > Magnoliopsida > Fabales > Fabaceae > Medicago > Medicago truncatula. Next base: position 39,822,217 of record NC_053045.1, on the reverse strand, counting down.
TAGACCTCCTAGTCCTAGCTTCCGAGTCTTGTAGATTTACCAATGCTAAACAATCTACAATTGGACGATACACAAGTGTCCACATGCACAACCCAAAACAATGTACAAGTGCAAGAAAAGCCAAGAAAACAAAGGCTTCAAACATAAAATGCTCAGGTCTAGATAAAACAGATAAACCAAGAAAAAGAACTCGTAACGGAAGGAAACACAAAACAGGGAATAGCAATGTGTAAACCCTTTTTCGCAAACCTTTGTTGATGACTAACTTCAAAATCCGACTACCAAGCCAAGAAAGGTAGGAAGTCAGGATCATGGCAAAAAGGCCAAGGAGGGCCGTACTAAGCAAAGGGTAAGTACAAATGGTGATATCATCATTCTCCCTTTCCCTTGAAGATGAGCTGATTGTACTTGTAAAATAATGAGGAAGCTTCTTCCCAAGACCATTATTTTCTTCTAATTGAGGTCCCACAAAAACAACAAAAACCTGAACAATTAACGGTGGAAGGCAATAAAGGATAATATACCCAAATGTTATCATATTCCATTTTATGCTCATAATTCCAATCTCCAATCTCTGCAAAGGTGCGCGGAGGAGAAACACAATTGTGAGGAAGAGACAAGGTTCTACAAATCCCATGTTCCATACAATGTAACATTTGCAAACAATTTCGCTCCATAAATTTAAGTGAAGGGCATGTCTCAACAAAGTTAATCGAATAATCTCACCCAGACTCCACCAAATTACAAACAGGATAAAAGCGATTCTAATAATCCAAGGACCGCTAAAAAAATTGAGATGGACAAAACCTTGATTATGAATACGATGGAGATAGTAGAATGAGGCAGCAATGCATATCAGTCCAAAAAGAATCACGATAGATACTAGGCAAATTGTCACAATATCAAACACTACAATAGAAAATCTAGAAAGAGACATTACTTGAATTAAAAATTCCATCCATGCTCTCTGAGGACATGAATGCCAGAAATTCTCTGGGGTTTCTATCTTTTTTTCAAGCATATTGAAAGGAATGTTGATCTAGTGGAGGAAGGGTCAAAAAAGGGGAAAGAGGAGAAAAACCTAATTAAGAGAATGAGAGAGATATGGAAAGGGAAAATAATGGAACATATGTTTGTAGAGTGAAATATGGTAGAATGCATAAATAAAATTGGTCCTATAGTCCTTATATCGTTAAATTTTATACATTTTTACATGTCAAACCCAATACTATAAAATATAACTAATTGAAATATTAATTAAAAAATAAATCTTAAATTTTAGAACTATATTATATTATAGTGCAGGTCAAAAGAAAAGTAATTTTGAATAATTTTAATTTATGTTGGGTCAAAGAAAACGTATATTTAATATATTGAATAGAACTTTAACTTTTTTCGACGTGTATATATTGTGTAAACTAAGTTAATATAAAAGTTTATTAAAAGTAAGTTTCCAATTGAACTTACTTTTCGGAAAAGAAAATATAAATACTAGTCATAATAATAATATGTCATAGTTTGACCAAAAAGAACACTAATAAATTCTAAAACGAATAATAATTATGGAAAAAATATCTTTTAAAAAAAATAATTTTGGTAAAAAAATAATGAGTCAAAAAGAAGAATAAATCAGCAATAAAAAAACTTTTTTAAAGAAATAAAAAAACTTAAATAGTGTAGCTTTTTTAAATACTATGATTAAAAAATAAATTCCAACGCTAACTTTTGGAGTATCATATACACCATTCGGTCATTATTATAAATAAAAATTTATTTTTTAGATTCATTTAATAAATGATGTTTAATATAGACCATATACATTATTTATTTAATAAACCAAAAATTTCGTGTAAATTATTACACGCTCCTTCCTTTAATATAAGAGTATTTTACAAAAATCTAAGAAAAACTGTTAGATTAATAAATTTGTTCAAAAAGTTGGTAGATTGCTAAATTGTATTCTATGTATAATTCAACGTTAATTTTCCATATTATAGGTGTTGACACCAATGTTCTTCTGGATCATTTTATTCAGTTTGTGAACTTGACAGGTGGAGGTAAAGCTACTAGAGACTTTCTTCAGCTTATTTGGCTCGTATGCGTTTGGGTTTTATGAAACGAACGTAATAACAGGGTTTTCAATAATGTTGTAACTTCTATTCCCAGGTTATTAGATAAAGTTAAATATATGTCTTTAGCCTGGTTGAAAGCCAAAAAGGTGGTCTTTAAGTTTGGTTCAGATAGTTGGTGTTCAAGTCCCTTACAATGCTTGGGCATCGCGTAATGGTTTGTTTTGGTTGGTTGTATAACTCTGTATTTGTAAAGTAGTTCTTGTGGCACACCTTGTGCTAGAAGAGTTGCTTTTGGTGGTTAATATAATTCCATTTTTGTTTGTTAAAAAAAAAATTCCATATTCTAAGACAATCCTTAGTATTAATAAGTGGTATAGTTGGATGTTTAAAAAAAAAAAGTGGTATTAGTTGGAAAAAGGGTAATGAGTGCCTCTAGAAATCTGTATATGATCTTATATTTAGGAACAAACATTTTTTTGTAAATAGTTACACCATATAATTAGAGATAGAGAGACTAATTTATTTGTACCAAAAAAAAAGAGACTAATTTATTAGACTACAATTACTATTGTTATAATAATTATGTTGACTAGATTTTATATCATTAAAATGATTTTAATATTCATTGAAGGTATTTTTATATCTTGTACAGGTTCTTCTCGTGAATAATATTGTTTAACTTTGTTATCTTTTCCTTAGTACACTTTGTATTAGGAAAGACACTTTGATTTGATAATATATTTCATTTTAGCCTCTTTAAAAAAAATATTCATTGAAGGTAATATAATTTAGGACTTAATGATTTTTTTATGTCTCTATAAATATATCAAATTTTTATAGGACTTAAGAGCATGGACAAAATATTTGTTTGAAGAAAATTTTTAGAGGAACTAAAAACAAAATTTAAAGTATTTATAGGGAAAAAAAAATTAACAAAAATTTATATGGTTTTGTTAAGATTACTTTTTTTTTCTTTGCCTTGTTTCTTTAGTTTTGTGAATTGATGCTTAATCTTTTAAAAACTTCAATTGATTTTTTTTTTATTTCAATGTGGTCCTTTGTTTAATTTGGGCTAGAAAACTTCTCCCTCCGTTCCAAATTAGTTGAGCTATTTTTTCATTTCACACATATTAAAACAAATGTATCAATGAAGGATGGAGAAAAATGGTTTTAATTTCTCTTGTTAAGTATTGATGCACTCTTCACTATCATAGATGCAAAGTGGAATATATTAGAAGTTGTGAAAGTAGTATTAATTAGAGTTATAAAGGGAAAAAAATAATTAATATCGTATTGAAAAGTGAAATGACTCGGTTATTTTGGGATTTTTTTTTTCAAATGACTCAATTATTGTTGGACGGAGGGAATACCGCATTGGTATAAGTTTTCTAAATGAAAGGACCGTTAAAAAAAAAAACAAAGGTTGTGTTAACCGGTGCCTCCGGGGGCATCGGTTAAGGTATTTAAAAAAATGAAAAATTAAATTAAAAATGACACTTTTTTGACTCTTGAAGCATTGATTAGACAATTTTCAATGCAAAAGTTTCTATATTTGCTTCCTTAACCAGTGTTCCGGGAGCATCGGTTAACATTTCACAAAAAACAAACTACAATGATATAAATATCTCGTATCTCTTATTTCTAAAAGTTGAATAATGTACAACCATATACCTTAACTTTACGAGTCAAAATCCTCTCAATTTATATCCTTCTCTATTTCTACCATTTGGAGAGATATAGACACACAAAATTTTAGAAAAAGTAAAAAATAATTAATGATGGTGGGACCCACTTAGTGGTAGGATCCACCATCTACTCCCTCCGTTCCTTTTTAAGTGTCTCTTTTGGAGAAAATTTTTGTTCCTATTTAACTGTCACTTTCAAAGTTCAATGCAACATTAAATGTTGTTTTACCAATATTATCCTTATTTATTTATTGCGGAGAAAGAAATATATGAAATGATATGTTAAATGAATAAGGTCATTATAGTAAAAGTATAATTTTTTGCATCAAAAGTAGTAACAATTATTGATTATCTTAGTTTGTGTAAAATTTCAAAAAATAACAATTAAAAAGGAACGGAGATAGTATTTTTTTATCGTTACATCTAATTTTACCTTGCTTTGCAATAATTTGTTTGGCAGATGGAAAGCTAAGCATAATCCCACTAAATTTCAAAAATTGTGTGATTTCCTTTCCTATATAGAGTTTACCATTTACCAATGCAATGCGCTAGTTATGTATGCTACTTCCTGTAACCTTCTCATAAATACAATTTTCAATTGTCAATGCATTTTATTAAGGAGAATGCTAACCAGTGTCCCAAAGATATTGGTTAAATAAAAAATAAAAATAAAAAAAAGATCTTGTTAACAAGTGTCCTAAGAGTATTGTTTAAGGAATCCATAAAAAGAAATTATGTCTTGAAAATATAAGTCAAACACTTGTTAAAATTATAACCGGACAATTTCCAATGCAAAAGTTGCTATTTTAGATGCTTAAACAATGCCCTTGGGCATTTGTTAACATTTTCCAAAAAAAAAAAATCATGAAAAATTTGTGTAATCATTACTTGATCAAAAGTAACATCTTATATTTCCAAAATAAAATTTTTATATGTAAATTCCTTAATCAATACCCTGAGGGCACTGGTTAGCAGTACCCTTTTATTAATCATGTATGCTACTTCCCTATAATCTTCCGTTAAATACTTCATTGGACAATTATTCAATGAATCTAGAAAGAAAAAAAATCTTCTCTTATATCTATGATTTGATAGAGCATAGTTTATCATTTTCCAACGCAATGCATTAATTGCATGTATTACTTTCATATTATATTTTTGGGTAATGTTAACTTGTGTCCTAAAGGCACATGTTAAGAAACTCAAAAAGAAAAAATATTCTTTTAAAGTTTGTGCATTTAAATCATTGAAAAGTTAAAGATTAAATTTAATGCACACGTTTCTTAAATTATTTCATATTTGATTTATTAACTTACTTAAGGGCACAATACTTAAAAAAAAAAACTTACTTAAGGGCACAAGTTAACATTACACTGTTTTCTTTTTAATAGAGTTTACCGTTTACCAAGATATTACATCAATTACATGTGTTGTTTTCCAATATATTCCTCTCTTAAATACATTTTATCATTTCCTAATACTAAATGCATAATCATGAAAACAAAAAATATGTTACAGGTAACAATATACCATTATAGTCACTCCGTTTCATATTAGGTGACACAGTTGATCTTGTCACATACTCCCTCCGTTTCAAAATATAACCAAAATTCACTTTTTAAGTTCATTCATTTAATGACGTATGTGGTCTATATTATGAACCACATACATCATTAAATGAATGAATCTAAAAAGTGAATTTTGCTTATATTTTGAAACGGAATGAGTATATCAATATACAATTTTGATCTTAAATAATTTTACTAATCTCTTAAAAAAAATTATAAAAATTTGATAATTTTACATTAAATAGCTTTAATCGCCTATGTTAGATTATATAAGATTGGTCCTAAGTAGGTGATTTTATTTGTGCAGGATCTATAATCACCTTCTTTTTGATCTATAAAATAGAAGCACATGGGAAAAACGTTGCAGCAAAAAGAGGACTATTCAACACCCTTTTTTTTTAGTAAGACTATCCAACACTTAAATTTAACGATTCTACAATAACAAATAATGATGGTGAACAAGAACAAGAAATGATGAACCTTACAAAGGAATTGTTCCCTTATTTATCTCTTGGATATGAATTACTTAGGACCAATCTTATATAATCGTTCAACTTTAGATTTCCCCCATATTTTCCACACCCCCAAAGCTCTCTCTTTCCCTCCCCTTCCTTCCAAACTAAGTCTAAGTGGTTTCGATATGTTCTTTATTATGTATTGTTACTGGTGTATTGTTTTGGTATATTCTTTATTATGTACTGTTATTATCATGTGGCATGTAGACCAAACCTTGAACTATGTTGTTGATGATGAAATGTCGTATAATATTTTTGGCTATGTTTTTAGTTATTTTTTTTGCATTTGAAGAAAAATAAAAGGTTATTTAGAGAAGTTGTCAATTGTTTGAGGAACATTTTGCACTGTTTTCATTTTATCCTAAATCATGCAACTGCATAGGTGTTTTGAGTCTTTTTAGTGAGAAATCATGTAAATCAGCAAAACAAGACACCAGGTGAAGGATCGAGGATATGAATATTGAAGATCAATGGTTCTTAGAAGGTATTTGAAGACAATACAAAGTGAAGAAAATTTATTTCAAGTTCCAAGGCATTTCAAGACGGAAGAACGCGTGAAAAAAGGACGAAAACTGCAAAATTCACATAGGAGCTAATAGCTTGTGCACCTCTCTGCATGAGGCAGCCCTGGCTAATGCCTCATGTGCCTATGCGCCTCATTCCATGCGCCCTGCGCATGCCTTGCGGTCAGGATGTGCTGTTTGCTAATTTTTCAAGATGGATTGGTGGAAAAAGCGCAGTTTTCTTCTCTTAACCCCTAAGTAATGATGCACTTATAAGTAGAGACCCTTGCACACTCTTTTATTCATTCAGAAAACTAGATGTACAAGGCAGGGGTCAAACATCAGAGGATTTTCATCCTCCTCTTGTTCTCATCAGGGTATGTCTTTCTATTGTTTTGTAATGATATTGGTTGTCATGTGCAACTAAACCTCTTTGATTAAGGTTCCACGATAAACCCCTTATTATTTTTTGGATTCAACTAATAAATTTTGTATATTCAGTTTACGATTCAAGTGTCTGATTTAATTTGTATATGTCTGTTTTTATACCATATCTTAGATGGAGAATATTAGGTTTGACAACCCTAATTGCATCCAAACAAGATAGTAGTAAATTGTTTGGTTTCTAAATTAGATTCTTTTAATCGAATATAAGTATGAATTTAGGGCTATGACTCATTTTAAGGAATCACCGCAATTGTATTGTTCGAGTTCAAGAAATAAGATAGAGTAAGGATAGATGAAGATTTGCAAATTTTTAGACAGATTAAGCTTATATATGCCAGAAATACACATATTATATATATATCGATGAAAATTGGAAACTCGGGAAAAAACTTCCCAAGCCTTGAATGCTATCATGAGGAAACTCCACTAAGTTCAATTGTACTTACAACAAAAGCAAATCTATCATATGGATTCTGAAAATTTATGATATGCAGTCATTTAATGTTTAACGAATATAAAAAATAAAAATACCAATCATCAAATAAAATACTAATGCTTGCACATTGGGCTTGATAACATGATACCTGTTAACATTATCAGTTGCATATGACCTAAGATTATCCCAAAATAATGAAGGTTCGAGCTACAGGAAGGAAACATGTGTTGTAGATCTCTTTCCTCCGTTTGATATATGAAGTGCATATATTCGTGGAGATAGGGACGAGAGAATAAGAAGACAGGTAGAGGCCACAGTCCCTCAAACATTTTTTTAAATATTTTTATACTAGTAAAGTATTATTAGTATTTTTTTTGTCTCTGTATTTATTTTTGTGAACTTGATGTTGCATAATGAATTTTTTCTCTCAATATATATTGGACCTTAAAGATTAAGTTTCTAAGTTTAATTGCACTAATATTTAACTCAAATCCTTAAAAGAGAATAATAAAGTGGTGGTTTAGTTTGCAATTTACGAAAGAGCTATAACCCCTGACTAGAATTCTAATTTAGAATTTTCATTGCAATATCACTTAGAAATTTCGACTCACTCTGCAATTTTGTTTGCACATTCTCGGTCATCACTACCAACAATCAATATACTGCACACGATTTTGGTTATATTTTAAATTTGAATATATCTTATTATTTCTTGCATTTCCAGTATACATTGTACATTTGAAAATTTATCTTTTCTTTAACAGATTATACATTCAACTCGGTTTCCCCTAAACTTAATTCCTAGTTTCGTCCCAACAGGGAGATAGTGATGCAAATGCTAAGAGATTAAACGTAGCATGATTATTGGCAAATCAAAAATATATCACAATTCAAAAAGCATTAATAAAACAAACCATTAATTGCACAATACCTTAAGCTTCAACAATCATAGATTTCTCCTCTAATTACACCCATGAAAGTGAGTCAATAATAAATTTAAGGTTTAAATATGGCAAAATTACACTTTTAGTTCCTTAACTTAATTTCAGGTAACAGTTTGGTTCTTTATCTTTTTTTCATTTCAATTTAGTCCTTTTTGTCCATTTTCATATACATTTTCAAGCTTCAAATTAAATATTATTATGCAAACATAGACAAGGATCATAGATTTGAAGACTGAAAGACCATAGGAAAATAAAATCATGAATTTTAATCTTAAAAATTCATATGTAAATGGATCAAAAGAACAAAATTGAAATGAAAAAAAGATAAAAGAATAAACTGTTACTTAAAATAAAATTAAGGACTAAAAATGTAATTTTGCCGTTTAAATATACATTTGGTCCTTTCAAATATACTGTTTTTTTTTCTTCTCATTTCAACCCTTGTAAAAGCATTTTTTGCTTTTAGTCTTTGTTGTTGTGTTTTAATCCTCATAAAATTTAATTATATTGGAATTGGTCCTTGTAATACATAGAATATTTTATTTCAGTCCATTCGATACGAGTGAAATAAAGGATTTAAATAAATATTACAACTTATTAAATGGATCAACTCTTGTACGAACAAATTTTGTCAGGACTAAAATAAAACAACAGAGACCAAGAGAAAAACGAGTTATATTTGCAAGTATTAAATTAAAGGGTTAATAGTGCTTTACCCCCTGTAATATATGTCATTTCCGGTTTTCCCTTTTGTAAAATATTTTTTTGAATTTCATCCTTGTAATTTGAAAAATTTTTGGTTTTGGACCTTAGCGGAAAATTTCATCCCCTGTAATTTGAGCAAATTTAGGTTAACCCCCTTGTAATTTGGGCAAATTTCGGTTTCCCCTGTTAATTTGAGCAAATTTCTGTTTGCCCCCTACCATATCTTCAATTTTGTACAGTCAAAGTTCATGAAGGTCTAAAACCAGAAATCTTCAAATTACAAGGGCGAAATCAAAAAAAAAATATTTTACATGAGGTAAAATCGAAAATGACCTATATTACAGAGGGTAAAACACTATTAATCCTAAATTAAATAAAATTTTTGCAGGGTCTAAAATAAAAAAAGATATATTTGTAAAAGCCAAATGCATATTTAAACCTAAATTTAAGGATATTTTAAATGCTAGAAAGAAGAAGGAAAAAAAACAGCCGAAGTGTAAGAATGCCTACCGTAAAACTTAGAAATGGATCATCATTTCCTTCAATTAATGTTTGTTTAGAGGAACCCATGACTTTGAGTGTTTATTAGGACTCATATATCAATGTGAAGTGGCCTTTTTCAATTGTGAATACTACATAAAAAAGTAGAGGTACTCAATAAGTTCAAGAGTAGAAATATCATATACCTAGGATTAGCAAATAGAACCCAAAGAAAAAAGTCTTATGGAAGTTAATTACTTTACAATCAGTTTTTCCATTTCCAAAAATTGCCATTCACCCAACATGTTAAATTACTAGCTGCTATGACCCAATAACTTGGGTTGGGGATTCGATGAGCCAACCTAGGAAGAGACTGCGATACAAGAAAGTCTTAGTTCTACAAATTTTTCAGCCAAAGCAACACACTTTTCTAATGTTTGAAATGAAATTGATCCACACTTTATTGATTAATCGAAATCCCTATCGGGAGTAGATCGAACACTTTCCTCGGAATCATCATCCTCGATATTATCATCATTAAACCTCCTAGCCCTAGCTTCTGAGTCTTGTAGCTTTACCAACGCTAAACAATCTGCAATTGGACGATACACAAGTGTCCACATGCACAACCCAAAACAATATACAAGTGAAAGAAAAGCCAAGAAAACAAAGGCTTCAAACATAAAATGATCAGGTCTAGATAGAACAGATAAACCAAGAAAAAGAACTTGTAATGGAAGGAAACACAAAACAGGGAATAACAATGTGTAAACCCTTTTTCGCAAACCTTTGTTGATGACCAACTTCAAAATCCGACTACCAAGACAAGAAAGGTAGGAAGTCAGGATCATAGCAAAAATACCGAGGAGAGCGGTACTAAGTAAAGGGTAAGTACAAATGGTGATATCATCATTCTCCCTTTCCATTGAAAATGAGTTGATTGTACTTGTAAAATAATGAGGAAGCTTCTTCCCAAGAACTTTATTTTTCTCTAATTGAGGTCCCACCATAACAACCAAGATCTGAACAATTAACATTGGAAGGCAATAAAGAATAATATACCCAAATGTTCCTATATTCCATTTTTTGCTCATAATTCCAATCTCAAATCTTTGCAAAGGTGCGTGGAGGAGAAACACAATTGTGAGGAAGAGACAAGGTTCTACAAATCCCATGTTCCATACAATGTAACATTTGCAAACAGTTTCGCTCCATTTTAAGTGAAGGGCATGTCTTATCAAAGTTAATCGAATAATCTCACCCAGACTCCACCAAATTACAAATAGGATAAAAGCAATTCTAATAATCCAAGGACCACTAAAATAATTGAGATGAACAAAATCTTGATTATGAATACGATAAAGATAGTAGAATGAGGCAGCAATGCATATCAGTCCGAAAAGGATCAGGATAGATACTAGGCAAATTGTCACAACATCGAACACTTCGGTAGAAAATCTAGAATGGGACATTACCTGAAGTAAAAATTGCATCCATGCTCTTTGAGAAAATGGATGCCATAAATCCTTTGGGTTTTCTATCTTTTTTTCAAGCATATTGAAAATAATATTGATCTAGTGAGGAGAAAGGAGGAGGGGGAAAAATTGGGATAAAGGGAGAAAAACCTAATTGGGAGAGTGAGAGAGATATGGAAGGGGAAAATAATGGAACATATGTTTACATAGTGAAATATGGTTGAATGCATATATAAAGTTGATTTCATAGTCCTTATCTCATTTTTTTAATTATAATTAAATTAAATGTATATATCATTAAATTTTATAAGTCGGGAGGAGATCCTCTCCAGTGACATGAGAGTACAGTGGAATTACATCCACACATATTCTGCAATTGATTCATTTAAAATTATTAAATAATCGTTGAATGGTGGAGATTAGCACTGGACTATCTCCAGTGAGTTTTTCACCGGAGAGAATCCCCACCCGTCAAATTAATCTTAAATTTTAAAACTATTTTATATTATAGTGTAGGTCAAAAGAAAAGTTTTTTTTTTTTCTGAAAGGAGGTCAAAAGAAAAGTTGCTTTAAATAATTATATTTAATGTTGGGTCAAAGAAAACGTCTATTTAATATATTGAAATAGAACTTTAAACTTATTCAAAAAAAGATTTATTAGAAGCAGAGTTATCTAGTCCATGAGTCAATAAAAGGAAGTCAAATTTGATTGTAAAATGATCTTTAGTATATAAATTACATTAAAAAGGGGCTACATTAGCATAAATTTTGTAATTCTCCTTCCGGTCCTATTTACAAGAAACAATTTACTTTTTAGATACATTAAATAATTTATGTATTTGGTTTAGGTTATTGACTAGATACATACATTATTCAATGTATCTAAAAAGTCAACTTTCTCTTGTAATTAGGACCGGATGAAGTATAAAGGATCTTTTCCAAACATGAAAATGGTCTACATTTATATAACTTTTGTAAAATAAGAGATCATTTCAAAACAAAAGTTAAATAATAAAATAAGAGAACTAATTGAAATTAAAAAGGTTTGATTATTGAAATTGACCTGTAATATATGTGAAGTCTGAAAAATGACCCTGTAAAATAAAAAACATATATTATAATCCTGTAATTTGATATTCTTATTATTTTTTACCAGTGATATAGTAGAAGTCTAAAAAAGCTACTTAAAATTTGAATTTTTTCTTGATTTTTTCCATGCATGTTTAGAACGTTAAAATATCACTTTACACAAAAAAGTAGAATTTTTCAACTAAGGACGAATTAATTATGAAATTTTAAAGCGTAAAAACTAAAAAAACAAAACAACGAAAACTCAACTTAGAAATCAAATTTTGATCTAATTGTTTACATAGACATCTATAGAAATACATAAAAAGAATCTGAAAATTTTCGTAGTATTTCAAAGACGTTTCTATTTATTTTAATTTTTCAACCAAAACATGCGAAATTGCAATTTTGTACTGAGTAAGTGTATACTCACGGGTCAAATTACGTTTTTTAATTTTGTAGGCATGGTTAGAACGTCATAAGAACCTTCACCATAAAAATTTGGAGTGTTTAACCGAAATACAAATTAATTATGAATTGTTTAAGAAATTCATACTTATGGGGAATAAAAATTCATAATAAATCTGTCCATAATTGGAAAAATATAATTTTTTGTGTAAAACCATGATTTAACATCCTAAAGATGTCTGGAAAAAATATATGAAAAAATTCAATCTTTAGATCACTTTTTTGGACCAAGAGTATATTATAGGGCCAAAAATAAGAAGAATTTTAAATTACAAGATTAGAATATATATTGTTTATTTTACAGAATCATTTTTCACACATTCCATATTTTACAGGATCAATTTAAACAATTAACTCAATTAAAAATAAAAACTGTGGGCGCAAACTTAAATAATACGATTACTTTAACTTTTTTTGACGTGTATATATTGAACGTACTTTTCTTCTAAAAAAATTTTAACTTCCTTTTGGGAAAAGAAAATATAAATACTAGTCATAATAATGATGTCATAGTTTGACCAAAAAGAACACTAATAAATTCTGAAACGAATACTCCTTCTGGTCTTTATTATAAGAAAAATTTGACTTTTTAGGTTCATTGTGTAAGTGATGTATCTAGTCTATATTTATAACAAGATACATTAATTATTCTATGAATTAAAAAAATCAATTATTTCTTATAATAAAGATCGAAGGGAGTAATAATTATGGAAAAAATAAGGAGTCAAAAAAGAAGAATGAATCAGCAATAAAAAACAATTTTTTCAAAAAAAAAAAAAACTTATATAGTGTACTTTTTAAATACTACTACTATGATTTCCTTCAAAAAAAATACTACTACTATGATTAAAAAATAATTTCCAACGCTATGTATTGTATCATTTCAATTATTACTCCCTCGTTCTTTACAAAAATCGGGTGTTAAGAAAAATTGTTACTTGTTGGACTAATAAATTTGTTTGAAAAATTGTTTTTTTTTTTTTTGACAAAATTGTTTGAAAAGTTGTTAGATTGCTAAATTGTCTTCTACTCCATATTGATTTTCCATATTCCAAGACAATATATAATATCAATACGGTATCCCCGTGAGCTTATCTCAGTTGGTAGGGTTATTGCATATTATATGTAGGGGTTGGGGTTCGAACCCCGGACACTCCATTTCTCCACAATTTAATTGTGTGAGCTCTAGCCACTAGGTTATTTGACAAAAAATATATATAATATTAATACGGGGTATGGTTGAATAGGGCTAATGAATGCATGTAAAATTTTGTATATGATCTTATTTTTTTTGGTCTAGTAGCCTAGTGGCTAGAGCTCACACAATTAAATATGGAGAAGTGGGGTGTCCGGGGTTCGAACCTCGGCCCTTGCATAAATTATACAATGTCCCTGCCAACTGAGCTAAGCTCACGGGAACTGTATATGATCTTATATTTAGGACCAAACTTTTTTTTTTTTGTAAATGGTCATATAAATAGGGACAGAGAGAGTAATCTATTAGACTACAATTACTATTACAACGTGTCTATCTTTCCGCTCTTTTTATTGTACCGTCGCACCATCTTTCGCATTGGCACCATCGCTGGTGAGTTCTCATGATTTAGGATTTTGTTAGAGTTTATCACATGTTAATCTTTATTTTCATCTTTCATTCTGATGATTTAGGGTTTTCAGTGTTCCCTATTAGTGACCTTCAGTTTTTATTAATCAGGTTTAATTTCATGCAGGTTGTTTTCTTTGCATTTTCTTTAACATGACACAAACACCGATACCGAACACGACGCAACCACTGACATGCGACATGCTGACACCGATAAAATTTTGAGAAGAAAATAGCATAATTCAATGTAATCACATGTGTTATTGTTGTATTGGTGGTGTCGGACATTGTTATATGTCGGACATCGTGACACGCCTATTATCAGAAGTGTCGGTGCGTTAATTTAATTAGTAATGTTTAAAACTCTTCAGAGTAGAATAATACGATAAAGCATGAATGTCTATAAGTTATTCTACATTTAGTGAAATTGGTCAGATTTGCCATGTTGCTACTTTGTTTTGTAAATGGTATAAACCATGGATGTTATGTTATTCTTAATTACTTGGATGCATCAATGTTCTTAGAATGGTGTGACAACTTTTTTTGTTTCAAATATAAGGCATGTTTGGATTGATTTATTCGAGTTTATCTACTGGCAGGCATAAGTTTTGTGAGACTACTTTGGAAAATAGCTTATGACATTTTTTATAAGTTTTTTTTTGGCGTATTTTCATAAGTTTTCCAAGATAACTTGTGAAAATAGCTTACAGCATGTATCAAGAAAATTTAACTTTATTTTATCATTTGTTATAAAAATAGCTTATGTGAGCTTCTACATAAATGCTTATCATGATAAGCACTTGTGATAAGCTGCAAATAACTACTGGATACTCATGTCGATGAATATCTTCAACTACTTTGATTCACATTTACTTAATTCACGATGAATGAGATAACTATGTGCTAAATTCTGATTTATCTCCTCCATATAAATACAGAGATCAGAGTATTACAATTGTAGCTTGTGAACCAAGGTTGTCTAAATCAAAATTTGAAGTAGTGATATGTCACCTCCTCGACGAAAACACAATACTAATTTGGATCGTGATCTCTCTCCACCAAGGAAGAATCCAGAGGAGCCATTCATTCCAGCATCTGTTAATGAAAGAAAAAGTGGTTTGATTTCTGTTAAGGAACTCAGAGACAAGATTGACAGAAAGAAGAAGGATGATATGTTATACTTAATTCCTTAGTGCTGAAGCAAGCATGTTTTTTTATGTGTTATGGTAGTATAGAATATTGAGTTAGTTCTATCTGCTCTGCTATACACACTTCAAAAAAGGCAAACAACAAAGTTCAGGAACAAAGGCTGTTAACAATTTGTTGATTCTGGCTACACTTGAATGAGTTATTATGGTGTGAATGACTTGAGAGTAATCATTCCTAAGTCTCATGA
Organism: Medicago truncatula; assembly: GCF_003473485.1. NCBI lineage: Eukaryota > Viridiplantae > Streptophyta > Magnoliopsida > Fabales > Fabaceae > Medicago > Medicago truncatula. The sequence continues at coordinate 39,806,852 of NC_053045.1, read as the reverse complement.
GTCAACAATTTATAATTACAATTTACAGCATATAACTTAATTCCTTAGTTTTAGGGACTGCTAAACTGAAAACAATAGGCAACAATTTGTTTCCTATTCTATTTGCAAAAGGTATAGACTAGCTATGAGGAACATCGGCGGCAAGAGCAACATTTAGATTAGCTTGTTTAATTTTTTATAAGAGTTGTTAATTATTGCTAGAAAATAAAAGAGGCACAACTAAAGCAATCACATTTCTGGAAGTGTAACTCGTGTATAATGCTTGTTTCCTTTCTTGTTAGTTGTTTATAACTGTTTATTGCGGTATGCACTAATCTTTAGTTTTTCTTCATTCATCAAGAAATATAAAGCCAATAAAAGTATACATGTCAAGAACTCATTCTTCTAATTAACCTTAAGATATTCAAGAAAATGTTGTTCTGATTATCGATTCCTTTATGCAGACTTGAACAGATGGACCCTAGCATCAGTGGGCGTGGCGCAAAACATGTATTTAGTGATAACAAAGGTAAGAGTTGACGTCAATTTTTAGTTTATGTTTCTCTCCAGTCTGTTGGATGCATTTGTGACGGGTCTCTTGAGAGAATGAGTTAGGGGAAAGGCATGGAGTATAGTGTGGTAAGGGAGGTGTGAGAGTTAACTTAAAATCAAGATCTGCAGGAATTGTGGCACGATTGCTGGGCAACGTGGCACGATTGGAGGTTTCAGTTTTGGGGCAAGGCACTGGAAAAATCTTGGCACGATGGGGTCGCATCGTGGCACGATGGTGCGCTGGCAGCGAAAAACAGAAACATATTTTTGAGTGCAGATTTGTTCCAAATTTTAAGCGATACTTTTACTAGAAATATAGGTCTTGTATCAGAGCAAACTAGGAGATAGAGGGGGCTGAAACAAGGGTTTAGAAAGGCAACAACAAAACTAGGGTTTGTATAGAGTTTGTCTCTTCGGAACAAACACTAAGGTTTTGTGGGTTGATTCACCTTGGGAAACACTATTAGGATTGAGTCTCTTGCTTACGGGAAGAGGCTGAGACTTTGGGTAGAATTAAGCGGGAGACTTATTCTTGTAACCCATTGATTTCTCTTTGTAACGATACTCATCATATAGTGGATCGGAGGGCTGCTCTCTCCCCCAGACTAGGTCAATTTGAACCGAACTGGGTCAACAAATTCTTTTGTGTTCTTCTCTTCTTTGTGTTCTTCTCGCCGTTGTTTTTCTACTTTTGGCTTGTATTTAATTGTTCCATACACTTTGTTTTGGTTGCTTGATTATCTCTTGCTCCACACATCAAGTTGTTATTGGTGTGATTTTCATCGAATTCGCAACAGGAGGAAAATAAAAAGAGAAATTGCTTAGTTGTGCAGTTATACATTTGGCATTTTGTAGCTTTCTATTTGGGGCTGACAGTGCAACATCTCTCTGAGGAGCGAGCATTGGGATTATAGACTGACATTATTTTGTAGCTTCATGTTTTTCAATAAAAATACATATAAACTTTTTCATTGGGTGAATATCATGAATTATTCAGGACGACACATTACCAAAGCTGAATTTTATTAATGCCTTGTAAAGATACATACATCTTGAAGACAAGAAACCATCTTTATTTGCTTAGTGTGATTCTATTCCTATGCTTAGTCATTGGCTATCTTGACTTTCAGAAGATTGAAATAGATTGTGGATTAGATTTCTTATCTTATTACTTTTTTTATTGAGTTTTGTCATGTATTCAATCTCAAGAACTACTCTTTTGGATTTGTTTTAGAGACGATCCTGAACTTAATAAACTGCTGAAGGAGAAGGTGCTATGGGATGATCCTATGAAACATTTAGTAAAGGTTATGCAATGCAACTCTCTTACTGCTGGACACTTATCATGATTCGAGATATACACTAATAATCAAGTAGTTTTTACCATTCAACACCATTTTTTCAATTTCCAACACTCCACATCATTTTCTCTCTCTTATTCAACACTCATTCAACATTTACCCTCTCCAATGGTTTTTCATTCAACACTCTACCCCACCACTTTTTATCTCTTATTCTTATTTAATTTTTGTTTTTATAATTACATAAAATTATCGATTATAATTAAATTAAAATAATACAATTAACTATTTATTTTTTAGTATTTTTGGAAGAAAAAAAAATTTGTAAAATAATTTATTTTTATTTTCTTAATTTAAAATGCAAGTACAACAAATAAGATTAAAACTTCACTTAGTTTGCTAATCGAAAGATAATAATAGTGAAAAATTTGGTTTTTTTTTTTTTGTGTCCAAATCAAATGATCCAAGTCTCTATTTATAGAGAAAAAAAAAATCATGAATTTTGGTATTTTTTTATTTTTTTTAAAATTAATTTACAACGAAATAATTGAGGTCAAATTATTAAAATGATAAAAATTCGGACAACCAATTAAAACGCGCCACCTGTCCTTATCTATCCAAAAACCGTTTCTCTCTTCGCATCTCTGACCGTTCACACGCCTTGTCGGCGCGTGTGATACACGCGTCCGTTTTGGGCCAATTTGCTTGCGCCACGTGGCATCCGTAGCAGGATTAATTGGTGTTGAATGTATTCATCTTCTCTCTCTTCTTTTCCCCCATTCAACACACATTAAACAAACCATTGGAGACAAAAAAGGAGTTGAATGGCCCATTAAACATACCATTGGAGATGGTCTAATGGATAACCCTTCAACTAGGTGATCAGTGGCAAACAATTACTATGCAACTCCAAATACCGAAATACACTATCAAAACTGAAATCATGGTGAGGCTTTAATGCCGGTGTTTAATTTGGATTTCAAGTTACGAGTTTGCCGAAATCTTTTGTCATCAGTTTTGGTTTTTGAAAACTTCAAACCTCAAAAACTAAAAAAGAGCTTAGAATTACACTATTCTCTCATCTAATATCATAATATATACTCTACGACCCTCTCAGATCAAAATCTACACTTTTGTTCTTGATAATTTTTTATTTCTAATGGGTTAACGACGAAAGTTTAATGTACAAAATGCGGAGAAAAAGGGTATTACATTACCATTTTTTTAATGCATATTTTTCTTTGTTTTTATTCACAATATCATTGACATAAAGTTTAAAACCCAGTTATAAAATGTGAAGAGATAAAAATAAAAAAAAAATATTGGAAAAGTTACCTCAACTGGCAATATATGGCTTTTCTAAAATGAATTTTATGTTATAAATCCTCAAATTAATAATAAAAATATTCAAATTTAATTATCCTTTGCATTAAAAATTGAAAAGAAATTAATTGTTTTTTCTTAAATGATGATTCATATTCAATAGGTGTTATAAAAATATTAGGGACGTACTTTTTGATATATTCAGGCGAGTGGGAGTATCAGTGAAGGAGGCGCCTGTGAACTTTCTGACTGACCCACTAGATAAAAGATTGACACTTAGGCCTGCAGATATTATGGTGTACAGATGGATTGGAGGAAAACATGCATGTGTGGACTTGACTAGGGTTTCACCACTTGTGGGTTTAGGGGTGGGGGCTTTTACAGTAGGACAGGCAGCCCTAAAAGCTGCGTCAAGCAAAGTGGTCAAACATGAGAAACCATGTTCTGACAGTCAACATGTTTTTTTACCATTTGCTTTTGACACTTTTGGCTTCCTAGCATCAGAAGCGGTTGACCTTCTACATAGAGTCCAAACGGTTAGTCTCCTAGGTCCATGAATGTTGTGTTAGCGAGGATTCGTTATGCCATCCAAAAAGGTCTAGCGGCGCAGGTTGTTGCCCGCTTGCCTCCTATTCATGTGTAAGTAATATCGGGGTAGCACTTGGGTGACATTGTGGTTGGTGACATTGGTGATATTGGCCAACCACAATGTCACATGTGGCTTTCTTCTTTTTCTTTCACAAGATTTTTTTGTTGTTTTGCACACTTGTAACATTTTGGTTGGTAATGTCACGAATGTCACCAACCATAATGTCACCCAAGTATTATCCGTAATATCGATAATAAATATTATATTATATAAAGACTTTGTTATTCAAAAAAAAAATCATTCCGGAAAAAAAAATGGAGTTAATTTTTTTTTAAAAAGAGCTAAATTGGTCCTCTAAATTGACATCGGCGAGAATCGAACATGAGATCTTGAGAAGTTCTCAGATCCTAAGACAATATTATTAAACCAACGCAACTGGGTTAAAATAGAGTAATATGTAATACATACATTTTAGATAAGTGTAATTAGTCTAAGCATAAGTAGAGGTGTCAAATGGGCCGGCCCGGCCCAGCCCGGCCCAAGCCCGAGAGGCCCGACTATAGAAATGGGCTAGCCCGGCCCGGCCCGTTTATGATTGGGCTGTGAAATCTAGAGCCCGGCCCGGCCCGGGTGGACCATGGGCCTGGCCCGTTTATGTTTTATTTTTAAATTTTATCACTTTTTTTATATATTTTCTTACGTATTAGTTACTCACCATTATTTTTTTGCTAAAATATGATTGGATGGACATAAAAATATAAATAATTTTTACATTAACATTGAATAATAATTAAACTCAAGATTATTCTTTCAATTAAATCAAATTAATAATTTATAAATTTTAAAACTGTAAGCTAAATTCATCCATATTTATTAAGTTTATTTATTTAAATATTTTTTTGTTAATAAATTTTAAATTAGTTGATAATTTTTTTAAAAAATATGTTGTTTTTTAACAAAAAAAAATGAAATATGGGCCAATGGGCCGGCCCAAAGCCCGGTGGGCCAGCCCGGCCCGGCCCAACTTTTGTCTGGCCCAAATGGGCTTGGGCCGAAAAAGCCCGAGCGCATTTTTTTGTTAGTTTTTTAGGCCCGGCCCGACCCAAAAATATGGGTCAATGGGCTGGCCCATGAGCCCCGCCCATTTTTGACAGCTCTAAGCATAAGTGGCGTATAATTAGTCTAAACATTTTTTTAAAAGAGAGAGACTCTAATTTGAATTTCTTCTACTATGAAGTGAAATTTACTCTATTATTTAATGGAGGTACATGTGATGGCCCCTTGTGTTAAGTAACGTAGACGTCAATAACGAAAGCCACTTCGGCTTAAACATGTTCGCGGTTGTAAATATTCAACATTGCAATTATTAAGCTGTCTCTATAGCAAGCAACGAAATTTTCTCCTATGATTATGGATAAGCAACGATGCCTCAAAAACATGTTGTATCTTTCATTCCCTCTTTGGGTCCTTATTGGAGTATTAATTAATTTTTGGCACATTGTGGTTGTTGCCATAGTGTCTACTACTTCTGTTGTGGCTCAAAGTTGTATCCAGTTAATTATGAAAAGGGTGTGATCCTGTCTCAATGGCATGTCATGTCTTATCTATCATTTGTTTCTCTGTGTTAACTTCGTGGCGCTTGGTCATGTTGACGTATGACTATTTCCATATATGGTCAAGCAACTATTTGAATATTTTGATGAAGAAGATTTTTTTATATTCAATGGTATGAAATGGAATATCAATTCTATACGTAACTCGCATTTGAAGCAAGTAATTTAGTTAGGAGATGTTCCATTACATTACTCGTGTGGCTTGAGGTTTTCCTTGATCTTGGTGAGCTTCTTTTTCCTTTCTTTTTTATAAAGACAAAAGTACAATGACATAAAAAATGAATAGAAGATATTCAAGGGAGTTTAAATGTCTTGCACATTTTAATATTGAGCAAATACTCACTTTAGTTTTTGATTTTGCATCTTGTTGTCATATAGGTTTCTGACTCAGGATTAAATACAAACAAATTTTAGACTCTACACTTCCGTTATCATTTTCGTCCTTGCAGTTAAAAAAATATGTTAAGTGATGATGTGACACGCTAACAAGGAGTATGACGTGTCACAAGGACTAAAGTGAAAGTAAAAAATGGTCACTTTGGTCACATCATCACTTAACAGATTTTTAAACGACAGTGACCAAAGTGATAAGGGAAGTGTAGAGTTAGGGACTTGTTTGTATTTAATCCTGAGTCAGGGACCTATGTGACAGCGAGGTGCAGAGCTAGGGACTAAAGTGACTATTTGCTCTTCAATTTTTGTTGTGTTCATATATATTATTAAAAAAAAGAAAAAAAGAAATACAAAAAAGAACTGAGGGACATAAACCTACCCTAGTAAATCTACACAAAGTCTATGTCAACCTAATCGAATGATACGAAAAAAATAAAAACAACACCACTGAATGTCTAGTGTGCGGTGTATTGACCAATCGTCAACACGGAATGAATCCAAGAACTAACAACTATTTGCAACAATAAATATAACGTCTCTTTCGAACCAAACAGTCCAGAGGTAGACCGATGAGAATTTTGAAGTCTCTTCGAAGTTATATAGTGTCAAACTTTGTGAAGGTGATATATTTGACCGCCAGCACGGAATACAATTTATTTAAATTTTTGTATTAAAAAAAATTTGGAAAACTAGTTGCAAAATCATTTGACAACACCGTTGAAAAATCATGTGTTTTAAACGAGATCATTCATGTTAAAACATTTCTCCTATATAATTTGTTAAAAAAAATTATAGTCCACAAATAATGTTGATTTGGATTTTGTCTCCTATAGCTATGTATTTTTATTTTATTATTAATATTATTGATATTATTATTATTATTATTATTATTATTATTATTATTATTATTATTAGCTTAATTGCACTTTTGGACCCCTATCTTTCCAAAAGTTGCGGTTATGGACCCCCTAATTAATTTAAATACAAAACAGCCTCATATGTTTTGATTCTTGGACAGTTTTGGACCCCCAAGGCAAAAAAAAATAAAAAAATTGACACGTGACACCTCACTTAGGGTGTCAGTCAGCGTTGACCGAGTCAACAATGGGCTGGGGGTCCAAAACTGCCAAAGAATCAAAACATAGGGGTCTGTTTTGTATTTAAATTAGTTAGGAGTCCATAACCACAACTTTTGAAAAGATAGGGGTCCAAAAGTGTAATTAAACCTTATTATTATTATGTTTGAACAACGAAAAATGGAATTCAATATCAAGATTTGATGGGTTTTTTTTTTTTTTTTTTGCCTCCTTTTTACTCATAATCCTGGAAAAAAAAATTCGGTAGTTATCCATCGAGATCTTTTAAAACACGAAAATTCTTGTTCTATAGTTACGAACCAAAAGTGCAAAATTCTCACAACCTGGGGAAAGAAAGAAATATAGAATGTGCAGACAGTTGAAATTCGTGGGGTTTCTCTCGGATGTGAAACTGAAATGTAATTTGTAAAGGTGGAGGCCTTTACGGTAGATAGTGTTTGAGGATGCTATTTTTTTACATTTACACCCCCACCCTATGTGTGTAGTTAGGGTTGGGAATAGGCCAGATCGGCCTACAGGGGCTTACGGTTTGGTCTGTTTTGGCCTGATCTGACCTGGACTGTTTAGTAAATAGGCATAGGCTTAGGCTTTTTAGAAAGTCTGTTTAGTTAAATAGGCCAAGCTTAGGCTTCAAAAAAAGACTGTTAAGCCTAATAGGCCGGCCTATTAATACTTATTTATTAATTATTTTTTTATATTAAAATAAATGCATATATTAAAAATATAAACATATTTTTCTCTATCTATTAGTCCCTTAATAGGCTTTGTTGTTATAGGCTTTTATGTAGGCTTTAATCTAGTTGAAATTTACTTGTAGTGAAATAGGTTTTTAAGTAGGCTTTAAGACATGTTTAACCTATTTAGTAGGCCAAATGAACTATTTGATGGCCTTAATGTGAAGTAAGCCTGTAAGTAAGCTTTCAGGGCAGTCCATGCTTTTAAATAGGCTAGGCCAGGCCTAGAAAAACGGTCTATGATAGGCCATAGGCCAGGCTCAGGCTTGTGATTTATTTCGTAGGCCAGGCTCAGGCCTATCAAAGCCTGGCCTGACCTGGCTTATTCCCACCCCTATGTGTAGTGATTAACTAACATTCATACATCATACTTAGGTGACATTTTACATATGAAAGGTTAATCATTTCCAACCATGGGAAAGTGGATTCAATGATTAGATTAAGTGAAGAACATATTATTAACATGTTCTCTCAACACTGGATTTTTCTTCACACTATCTTCCAACAATTTAAAAATTCTGAAAATTAATTTTCAGAAATTAAAAAAATATAAAAAAATTCAGATAATTTCTTTTTTAAATTCTGTAATTCAGATAACTTTATATTTAAATTCTGTATATACACACGAATCAGATTGGGGTCATACATCGTGCAATCTTTATAAATATAAAGTACTTTTGTTTGATAGAAATGTGTGTCTGGCCGAACCTTAACTAGTGTGTTAAGTACGGCTATGTCGCATATTAAAACTATGGTTAGACCTTCTTGATACATTTTTACAAGGGGTTGAATATTGGCCGGTCCACCCAAAAATTGGTTTGTCTCACGACTAACCCATGGAGGGGCGAAAGGTGGTCCAACTATAGTGGTCGAGTTCAAATGCCACCTCGTCAGGCACAAATCTATGTAGGCCACTGTGTGCGTGCGTGCCTGCACTATGTTTTGAGGGAATTTTTTTTGTGAGTGGTATAACATGCTATTTGTTAATATAAATTACTTGTCCAACATAATTATGATGTATTTTTATACTTTTAAATATAAAATGGTGTGTGTGTATATATGATGCCCCCACTATTCAAAAAAATTGGATCCGTCCCTGCACCTCGTCCCTCCCCCTTAGGAGCGTCCTCCCCCTTAGCAGCGTGATAACTTGTCCTTGTAAAAAAAAACATTTTTTTTCATTCGCATCTTATCTTTTCTTATAACAAAAATAATAACATCAACGATTCAATCATAGCAGAATTTAACATAAAAAGCGCACAAACAACATAAACATACGTCCACACCGGTTACCACATAATCAACCATGATAATGCATATGCCCTAATTAATAATTAAAAACAATATCAATAAATTAGTGCTCCAACATTAATCTCAAAATAGTCTTTGTCAAATTAAATCCATATTTCCTCAAAGTATTCTAAGTTTCTCCAACTAACGAAATAAATTCACAGCAAAACAAATTGAAAAAGATACATAAGAAAGAAAAAAAAAAAAGGCTCAACGGATAAACCTATAATGACTTGTCTATGCCCTTTTTTAATGTGTTAAACGTATCAATCCGACTTAAAAAGAAAAAATATCGTAATTGAAACACGGATAATGCTTAACTTTACGAAATATTGAGAGAAGAAACGCACCACACATATTTTATCCGTTGATTTCTATGCTAACAACCACATGTGATTTGTGCCAAAGGAGCAACTTAAACTTTTTATTGTTTTATGTGATATTCTTGCATTTCTTGCTGTGTATTTTCGTAAGGAATAACACTGCTCTTGAAACACACATGAGACATGAAGAATAATAATTTATTTAGGACTAAAAAAGCTACCAATACCAAAGGAAATAATATTTCCCCACTATTTATTGTATAATGAATCTTGCTTCATGATCGGTTTTCCTTATTGCAAATAAATTATTGAAAAAGATAAGTTTTTGATGGAGTAAGTGAGATTTGTAAGCCATTTTGATTGATACGATACAATGTAGTTAAACCAATCAATATTTAAGAAAGCGAAGTGCTAAATTTACGCTAGTTTTCCCAATCATTTATTGAATTTTCTTTGGACCCAAAATCATTTATTACTGTATTGTATTTGAAAATGGAAAGATCCATAACTAAAGGAAACAAAAGGTGCCATGGATATATTTTACCACTTGATAAGTGTCGGCAACATAGTATCTTGATTACTTTTAAATGCTCTTTGAAGAGTGTATAGTGGTTAACCACAAAATAGTCATGATGATCATGAATTAACAAGTCACTTGTATTGTATGCAACTCAATATTATGTTTTGTGGATCTTTTTCACACTTCCAAGCCAAAAGTTTTCACCATAATTACTTGCTCTCACACACCAAACCAATTCAAAAGACTTGTCCGTGAGCAATATAAATGTATGATGACGCAAATAGGGGTGAATTTAGAATACTCACTAAGATTAAAAAGATCAAGTGTTCACTTAAAAATTTAAACTCATGATTTATTAGAGGACAATGGTTTTTTTTATACACGCTATCGAGTGCAGGATTCACAAAATAAACTATGGAATATTTGAAAGTTTAGTAGCTCAACTGATTTGAGATAAATATAAATGAATCCAAGGTTTTGAGTTCAATCCAAAAAGATAAGTTAATATTAATTAAATAAACAAACTATTAACATTTGGTATAAAAAAATAGACAATTAGCCTCCTGAAAAAATAATTAATCACAATAAACTAACGTTCTTTTTTTTTTTTTGGTTTTCTATTCAAATTTAATTCTTTATTTTGAACATTTTAATGAATGCACTGAATGTTACTTTTTTTGGTTAAATAATCCGGTAACTAAAAAAATTACTCACTCCGTCCCTATTTCTAAGCATTCATTTGACTTTATTTTTGTCCCTAAATATAAACCCCTTTTCAAATTATTAGATGCATTTATCATATTTTTCTAAACATATCCCTAATTAATACTATTAATCTGTCTTGAAATATAAAAAGACAAATTTAATACACATACAAACAAATGACAATTTGGTAATATTAACACACAAAAAATACATTAATTACACTAACAATTTTTCTTAAGAAATTTGAAAAATACAAAAGGTGTTTAGATATATGGACGGAAGAAGTACATTTTAAGATGAATAAGTGATATGTTTGGTTCGAATCCTTACCCTTTATATTATGTAATTTTTCTACTAACCTTGCTGAACTCTAAGACAATATTGAATGTTACTTAATTGAACATTTTACGTTTTAATTAATGATTTAAAAAAAAAAAAAAACATTATTCAGCTGCAATTTTCAGCGGTTGTGGAATTATGGACACTTTATTGCATGTTCTGAAACCTTTACCTAAATTACCTAATTAATAATCAAATCTCAAAGATTTCCCACCAAATCTTGTATGGTAGTTGGAGTATATCGTTGCAAGCAAGAAAGGCATCGAAGAGAATTACAGAATTAGTTGGGTTCGGTTAAGTAACTGGTTAGGTTAACTAACTGGAAGGGCAGTTAGTAAACAGAGAATGAGAATCTATGACAAAGAATACAGCTAGTAAAATCCCTGTTTTGACCATATGGGCACATATTCACACATTTGACTCTCTTTCACTGTTATCAAAGATTTATATAATAGTAAGTCCATTCCCGTATTGTAGGAAAAATAAAATTAACTACAGTTATTTATGTCTTTGTCTAACAAGTAAACCACCAACTATAAGCAAATGTATAACACTTCAATTTGAAACACTTCAGTTGGTTTATGAGCTCTACAGATGATAAATTATTTAAGAAAACTTAAATTTAATTTTCAGTTTGAAACACTTTTGATCGAACTTTATTTATCTTTCAATTAAACTTTGGATTACCATAAATTTTCAACCAAAGATTATTAAAAAAAAAACATTTCAGTTTGCAAATGTACAGTAAACAACTTAATTTTCTTCGTGATATAGTAGTACTATTTGATATTCACGTGAATCTCTAGGGTAAAATTTAAAATGTTTGGAGTTTGGAGTGGGGTTTGACTATATTAGTATGTTGCATGTCAGTGTCTTTTTGTGAATTGCGTGGAGGAGTGAAATTTTGTCCTCCCTGTGAGACTGAAAACTCAGAGAGACTGACTTGCATTTTAGAGTGTCCCACTCAGTGGGATGTTATGATATGGTATGGTTATTTACTTCTTTAATTTGAAATTTTGAATGCATGGTCAAGGTTGCCAAAACAAAATCTGTGGTAAACTTTTTGGTCGCTTTAGTGCTCTTGTGTTGAGTCATCACAATATATGATTCAGATTTTCACTTTTTAGCGACATCCCACATGGGATTGGAAAGTTGTGTGCTATGACACTGTGCTCTTTCTAACATGAGTTCTATTTTTCGAACAATGAAAAAATTGTGGAACAACCATAGATTTAATAAGAAAATGAGATAGTGACGCAAAATCAAAGTAATAGAGAGAAAATAAAAATATAACGTGAATAATTTTTTTTTTGTTAGTCAGTGTTGGGAAGCTAAATTATTTGACCATGACAAGACCTGATATTTCATATGCAGTCAGTGTTGTTAGTCAATTCTTGAATTCCCCTTGTGATATTTATTGGGATGTTGTGGTTAGAATTTTAAGATATACAAAAGAGCCCCTGGAAAAGGTCTTGTTTATGCAGACAGAGGTCATTCAGATATTGTTGCTTATACATACGCAGATTGGGCTGGAAGTCCGTCTGACAGAAGGTCCACATTTGGATATTGTGTTCTCATTGGAGGCAATTTGATTTCATGAAAAAGTAAGAAGCAAAATGTCGTTGCTAGATCAAGTGCAGAGGCAGAATATAGAGCTATGACACTTAATACATGTGAGCTCATATGGCTCAAGCATCTTCTCCAAGAGCCCCACTTCAGTAAAATAGGCACTATGAGTATCATTTGTGACAATCAACCAGCCCTACACATTGCCTCTAATCCAGTCTTTCATGAGCAAACTAAGCATATTGAGATCGATTGTCATTTTATTCGTGAGAAAATTATGTCTGGTGAAATTGCTACTTCTTTTGTTGGTTCTAATGATCAACTAGCCGATATCTTCACGAAGTCTCTTCGAGGATCAAGGATCACTTACATATGTGACAAGCTTGATGCATATGATTTGTATGCTCCAGCTTGAGGGGGAGTGTTGAGATATGCGTAATAATAGTATCATTGACTGGTATATTATCTCCTTATTTATATTATCTTTATTTCCTTGTAAATATCTCTTATATAATTAGGACAAATTTACTCCCTATGATCATGGGATTTACTTTGTACATATTCTTATTATAAATACAAAAGGCTGAGAGCTAATCTCTCAAGTTATTCAGCACCAGAAAACCTTGTCTTCAACTGACATAAAATAATTTAGAGATTATATTTTAGAGATTTTGTTTTCTTAAAAAAAACTATAACAAACTGGCTCTAAGCCTGCAAAAATCACAAAAAAATCATTCCATAGACCATTTTTTTGAATTTATATCTACAGGATAAAATCATCCATTTTTTCTTTATTTTGGTTCCTCGATCAATGGTAGCAAAATAATGTTTTGAAAATAAAAAATTATATAAAAATTGTTACGTCATAAAAAAAAAAATCTAAGTGGTTGGAGTCATATGACAAGATTTCTCGCCACATCAGCTCTTTAATGGTGTGTTTGGTTCACAAGAGAAATTGTGAAGAGAGAAATAGGTGAGAGAGAGTTTGAGAAGAGGGAAAGAAGTGAGAAATTGAGCATTTCTCTCCTATCTCTCTCTTTGCTAACTCTCTCTTCACAATTTCTCTTCAAATAAACATACCCTAAGTGTGACGAAGCTATCGAAGGATAAAATATGATGAATTTTTAATTGTGAAGGTAAATCTATATTTTTATTTTTACACAAGCCATCGAAGAGATTTTTTAGTAGGTTAAGAAAGATACTTGAACTTCTGTTACTAGTATTTTTTTTTTATCACTCTTCTATTCATGTTCTTGGTCACGGAGACAAACATCCTATTCATCGCCAGGTTCGTTGGTATCCCCCTGCATATAGTTATGTAAAAGTTAACATGGATGGTTCTTCATTCGGTAACTCAGGCAATGCAAGTTTCAACGACCTTTTAAGAAATCATTATGAGGGTTGGATTCAAGGTTTTTCTGGTTTCAGTGGTAGAGCGTCTAATTTGTTCGCTGAACTCTCGAGAATTTTGTGAGGTCTTCAAGTAGCTTGGGACCTTGGTAATCGATCTATTACTTTGTAATCTGATTCTCAAGCAGCTTTGAATTCTATTGACGATGACCATGAGAATGAATTTCATATTCATGCGACTATTCTTTCGCTTATTATAAAGTTTTATGCTCTTCCTTTGTTGATTTCCATTTCCCGCATTTTGAGAGAATACAATAAATGTGCCGATTGACTTACTAAATATGAGGCTGTCAGCATTGACACTTTAGAATTTAGATATATGAACCTCTCCTTATTTGCAATTAGATTATAGTCCATCCGTCCCTATATATAAGCAACATTTGCCTCTAATAAAATGATGTTTATATATAGAGACGGAGGGAGTATCTTGTTTGCCGACTCGAGAGTTTCTCAGTCTTTTGTGTTTTTTTTTTGTCCTCCGGATAATTTTTTTCTTCTAGATCTCGTTAATAATAGCATGAGGTGCCATTTAATTTGAGAAAGGAGAGTTCTTTCCCACCATGGGAAAGTTGATCATGTCCATTAGATTAAATGAGGAACATATTTCTATCATACTCTCTCAACCACTAGATTATTTTTTTTATATTATCTTTCACACTCTCTCTTTTATGCCCCCACACACCCATACCACCACCACTAAATCACAAATTCAACAACCACTTTGACCACCACTGCACCACCACTGTACCACCACACACCACCATGGTTGCTGCCGGAAAGAACTCTCCTTTCCCAAATTAAATGGCACCATCATTTTAATCAAAACTCAAGGGTACCTGCAAATTTTCCTATAAAGAATCGAAATTAACATAACGATGCAATATTAATTTTTTTTTAGAGGGATGCAATATTATTTTGTTCATAGTTTATTTTAGAGGGATGCATAATTATCTTGTTGTTCGAATTCCAACCACCATCGCATAAACCATACCTGTTTGTGATCGTGTTTTTTTTTTATCCAATTAATCCGTTTCTCTCCAGGTAAAATGATTGTATTATATAATTTTGAATTATATTATTTTTCTTGTTAAAAAAGTAAGGTTTAAATGCTTTATCTTTTTTCTTTTTCTTGTGCTCATTTTCAATCATACATGCTTTGACGAATCTTTTTAAGACAAAAATTTGCATGTGAATGCCTTCAGGGAGAGGCAGGGGCGGATCTCTTTAGAGACCCCCAGGTACCCCCAACATTTATATAAATATCATATTAGGCATAATATTTATAGTATGTGTTGGTGTTCCAGCTGTTACGAAGTCTGTAAATCAGTTGATGGTCCTGTGTTCGATCCCTTGGCACCCTCTTTTTATATTTTTTTTCACCGAATTCTTCTTATTTTATACCAAAAAAAGCTCCCAGCAAGAATTGAACCGGCATCCTGTAAGTCAAAATCAAACATTTGCACCACCACACCAGTTTACAATAATGTATTATGATTGAAACGTTTTAATATATATTCCACAATTATTTGGCACCCCCGAGAAATGATATCAAGATCCGCCACTGGGGAGAGGAGAGCACTTGCTTTGACATTGAATGACACCAAAACCGCAGTGAATAAACTTCATCGAATGCTCAATTTCTTAGTTTTCCGGCAGCAACTATGGTGGTGTGTGGTGGTCAAAGTGGTTGTTGAATTTGTGATTTAGTAGTGGTGATATGGGTGTGTGGGGACATGAAAGAGAGAGTGTGAAAGATAGTATAAAAAGATAATCTAGTGGTTGAGAGAGTATGATAGGAATATGTTCCTCGTTTAATCTAATGGACATAATCAACTTTCCTATGGTGGGAAAGAACTATACTTTTTCAAATTAAATGGCACCATAGCATGGGTGATATTACAGAGTTATTTCAACAATTAACCCTAAACAAATCAATTTCAGTTTCAAAGATAGGCTAAAAACATTTTGCCGAGAATCGCGGTTCGTATGTCACTTTCAACATAAAATTTCAAAAATAGCTTACCCCTTTCGATATGCAGATCTTATTCACAGAATCAAATTCCAGCTGTCTATGGATTATACTAGTAACTACTGGTGCTACGTAGAAAAACACATAACCGATAGACATAACACACACACACATATGGGTATGTATAGTTTTGGTAGGGTGTTTCATAAATGCAGAGGAAAATCTTCTCTGATTTTAGATATCTCTTTTAAATGCAAAGAATTATAAATTAATGGAAGTATATGTACTTGAAGCTAAAAAAGTATAGCAAGAATTTTCAACGGAAGTATATGACGCAGAAAATGTCATAAACCATGTGCTAACTTTGCTCTGTGGCATTAATATCTCTGCTGTGAAATTTGATGATATAGTCGTTGACAGTAACAAGACATTCCAATACATAGAAGAGACCGGTAATGGCAACACAGTGGTTGGGGCTATTGTGTTTAATAGCCGCGAACCTATGATGTTTGTAATGCATGCCTAGTTAAAATTGAGGGACATAGCTACTCTAAATCGAACTCAACTATTCATTTTAAAGCATATGGATTGAAATTTTATCATAAGATTAAGGATTTACGACTTTTTTCTTTTTTTTGAAGGACGAGGATTTACGGCTTAAAAAGATAAAAATTGGAGATCTTATCCTACTTATTCGGTTTAAATATTATGGATCTATAGTATAAAAAAACAATGGAGAAATAAAAGTAGATATAAGTCATTAAATTTAAGCTTAGTGGTTGAAATAAAGAGGAACCCTGACGTTTTATCTGATAAGAAATTACCATTTAAATTAAAAGAAATTTTTTTATTTTGACAATCGGAAGGCCATAAGATGAAGTATTCACGACTTAAAAAGAAAACAATAGGAGTCTGGAGATCATATCCTACTTATACTGTATAAGATGAACCCTCAATGTCTTATGCGATACAAAAAAAACCATTCAAATTATATAAATAAAAAAATTAAATAATATGACATAAACTGAAAATTGAGTTTACGATTTTCATAAGCTGAATTTAAGCTCAATTTTAAGTTTATGTCATATTATTCTCCTAAAATTCAGCTTATGAAAACTTGTTTTCTATTAAAAAATATTTAATTGTAATTATGATCCTCTATTTTCATAATTGTAGAAATGATCCTCATATTTTAGAATTTAAAAGTTTTGATTCATCCATCAAATATTTAGTCCTTTATTTTCAAATAACGTTTTTGAAAGATTTTTTACAATTTCGTTGGCATTCATCTTTTACCTCATTATTTACAACATATAATAATATCAATTATTTAATTCAAAAATATGATAAAATGATCAATATTATCAAATTTTAAAATAGAATGATGAAATCTATAAAATGGTGAAAATAAAAGGCGAAAAAAAGAAGTAGGAGAAATGGTTGATGCTTGGATAGTTGCATGTGCCCCGGAAGGTGAGTAAACTTGTGAGCCAAAACCTATGTGCCCCACATGGATTTTGGAGATTTTCCCGCTCCCAAGTTACTACTGAACCAGAACCACACATCTCCTGCCACAAAACAGCTTTTATGCAACACATCATCTAAAGGAAGGAATTAGATCCTCTCACATTGAATTCAATTCAACCTAAAGGTCATGTGGGACTCGAGAAGTTTTCACGGTGACTTCTTTAATACACGTACTCTCTTTTTTTGTCACATTAATACATGTAGTCTACTCTCACATAAATAAGCAAAAGTATTGGATGGTTTCAATTTTGAAAGAGAAATGATATTTTTATAACTATTTTATGATAATTTTTTGACAATTTTTTTTTTATATTTATATGATGTTTTTTTTTTCTTTCTCTATTGTTTTTGACCAATAAAAAAAGAAAAAAATAAAGTTATCATCAAAGATATCATAAAATGGATGTACATATATCGCTAATGAGAAATATGCAACAATAAAAAAATCTAACTATAAAGAATAAATAACTAACTATATTGGTGGCAATGATACATGCTTACTTTCTCTGTTATTTTTTACTAGTTATTTTAGAGTTTTATACATTTTGTTATTTTTAAATAGTTATTTATCCTTTTCCTATACATTTTGCTAACTAGTTTTCTTTTGCAATAAATAATTTAAAATAATATTGATAAAATAATAATTAATGTTGTATTTGAAAACTACAAATGAATAAGAGTTTTTTTTTAAACAAACACGACAAATAGAAAAGAAGTGACTCAATATCTGTATTAACGTTTTCTAAATTTTGAAATCCAACTCCGACATTATCAAATCTCCTTACTCAACTCATTTATTTATTTTTTCATTTAAAAAAAAAAAAAGAGATGAAGAATCATTATTTTCTTTTGCTTATGACACAATACAATACACACTTCCAATTATTTGAAATTTGAAAAGCTTTAACTAACCACCTCTACTCTAACCTGTATTTGGTCCAAGGTCCAAACAGTTCAAAAGAGTTAGTTAAAATTGTTAAGAGTGGTCCCATGCTATTCTCCCCAAACCACTCCTCTTCAAGGTCTATAAATTAAGTGGCACTCCCACCAACACTCTTCACTTCACACATCAAACTAATTGCTTTTGTCTCTGACTACCTTCCTTTGACTATCAAAGTAATTTCCTTTTTCACATTGCTCCTTCATTTGAACGCTAAAGTTCATATCCTTAGCCAAATTTATGTACTAAAATGTGTTTTAAGGAAATGTCTCATTGTTTTCTTTTGTACATTGAAACAGGAAATGGCTTTCATTGGCTTGGTTTTGGTGTGTTCTCTTACTATGTTCTCCTCTGTTTATGCCTATGGTGGAGGATGGACTAATGCACATGCTACCTTCTATGGAGGAAGTGATGCATCAGGAACAATGGGTATGCACCATTTTTCAATAAAAACCAATACTTGAAATAAAGTTTTGATTTTTATGCTTCTTTGTAAAAAAAAAAAAAAAAAAAAAAAACAGATCTTGAAGCAAAAAACAAGTAACCCATTTCACTCATTTTGTTGTTTTTTTGTGTTTGTTGTGTAGGTGGGGCTTGTGGATATGGTAACCTTTACAGTCAAGGGTATGGAACAAACACTGCTGCTTTGAGTACAGCACTTTTCAACAATGGCTTAAGCTGTGGCTCTTGCTATGAAATCAGGTGTGCCAATGACCATAGATGGTGCCTTCCTGGTTCCATTGTGGTCACTGCCACCAATTTCTGTCCACCAAACAATGCCTTACCAAACAATGATGGTGGTTGGTGTAACCCTCCTCTCCAACATTTTGATCTTGCTCAACCTGTGTTTCTTCGAATTGCTCAATACAAAGCTGGAATTGTTCCTGTTGATTTTAGAAGGTAGGTTGCTTTTGTCAAGCATCTACGTTTTTTTATATAAATTTTCAATTTTTTTTTTTTTTTTTTTTTTTTTTGTATTTGGTATATACTAATTTGTGTCTTGGTTTTGTGTAGGGTGTCATGTAGGAGAAAGGGAGGTATAAGGTTCACTATCAATGGACATTCTTATTTTAACCTAGTTCTTATCACAAATGTTGGTGGTGCTGGAGATGTACATGCTGCATCCATCAAAGGGTCAAAAACTGGTTGGATATCTATGTCAAGAAACTGGGGACAAAACTGGCAGAGCAACAATTATCTCAATGGTCAAAGTTTGTCTTTTAAGGTTACAACTAGTGATGGTCGTACTGTTGTTTCCAATAATGTTGCTCCAGCTGGATGGTCTTTTGGTCAAACCTACACTGGTGCTCAAATCCTCTAGAGCATGGTCAAATCCAGTTTCAAGTTTAGAAATACTACTACACATTTTAAGTATTGTAGTAAAGATTAGTAGTTTAGTACCTCAATAGTATACTAGGATATTAAATAGTATGCTGCTAGGGAAAATGGGTTTGGTTGTTTTAGAGGCCAATGAAGGGCATATTTTAAAATGGTCCTTCAATTTATGGCTCTTTGGTTATTGTGGTGTTTTGGTTTTTGTACTTTTGAGATGTTTTTTGACCATTCTGCTGTTAATATAGCAGAAGGGAACTTTTTCTTTATCTTTGTGGTTGAACTACTAAATTGGAGGAGGTGGAAATGGATACCACCCGCTATATTTAGTATTAGGGTAGTATCCTTTATTTTGTTTTTCATTTTCGGAGTGTTGTAAGCATTCTTTGCTTGCTTATCCTTGTAATCAGCCTTGGCTGGGTGGGATATATCTTTGGTTGTATTAGAGAGTGAATGTGTAAAGCTTCTTAATGAAATTTAAGTAATTTTACTAGTATTACTTGTTTGTGCCTTTTCTTTATACTATAATTGATTATGTTACTGTTATAATCCCATATCTGCGTTGTTTGGAGAAAAATTTATGAAAGTTTCAATTTGTTTTTTCTGCTGAATAAAAAACAAAGCTTTGCAATATGGGCTGAGAGAACGATTCTTATGACTTGGGAAGTTGGACCACACATGAAGCTGAAACGCAAATTTGGGCACACATTTTGGATCTGGTTAATTTTTGGGGATCAAATTGAAGGCCTAGTTGGATGAAGTGTCCCTAGGAAGTTTCTCAAGTCAACCGACTAAGACAACCTAAAACAAATGACAATTAAAGAACAGTTAGGAAGGATTAATATATTTTTAGTTTGTTTTTGGTCAGTAAATTACACAAATGTTTGTGTGTATCTAAGAAGCCGAATGTTTCTGTCCTGTATAACAAATCTGAATGCATGTAGTATAGATACATGAAAGGATTATCTTCTCTCTTAAGCCTTAGTTTGAACTCAAGTTAACTTCTGATTTAATTCAATAACCTGTAAGATACTGGATAGAAAAATCTAGGTGAAATATGTTGTGTTAAAGCACTAACAATATACAACAGTATAGTTTCATGGCTTTATTAGCTTGTAACAATAATACTGCATTATATCTAAAACTTCTGTGAAAATCACAAGAAAGTTGGATGTGTTGCAGGTTATTCTGTGAAAATTCAGCTAGGTCCATTGTGACACTGCACATTTTAATTAGCACACCTTTATTACAATATACAGAATGAATTTTGAACAGAGAAGCCACATCTAAAATTGGCTAGTTACTTTATATATCTGCATTTAAAACACATTCATCGTGGTAAATTCCTCCGATGTAAGTTTCTTGAGTGTGATTGAGGCTCTTCAGCAACCTCATTAGGGCATATATGGCAAAAAACCGTAGTGAATCAATTTGGTTGCTGCACAATCTAAATCAAAGTTGAAGCTGGTAAACATGAGAATAGCGATGCCTAAATATCTAAATCAATTTAGCCTGACACTTCATATTGAAGGTGTTTCTGATGTCCAATAGAGGCACATGTAGTTACGTTTAGTTAATTACAGTTCCTCAAAGTATTACCGTTTACGTATCAATGTACCATCCTGTCCAATGTTTGTGTCGGCGCTTCAATAAATAAATAAACAAAGTGAAAAGAACTTGCCTGAGCATACAAATGCTCGTCAAACATACGAACAGCACAAGGCCCTGACGTGGAAGCTGCCTGTCTAGGTTGTTAGATCATAACCTGGTCTAGGGGCTTCAATGCTTCAAATCACATGATACTCTACACGGTTCTCCTTTGGGTTAATCTCTGCAGCTGGTTGGAACTTCAAATTATTCAATAAACTAAAATCGTTTGGCTTGTATGGAAACAGTCCATTCAATTGTAGCCTCAGAGGTGCATTGCTGCTCATCTCACAGTACACAATTTTCTGGCCCAGAAATAGATATCTCAGTTTTGCAACTAGACCCAAGATAACTTGCATAAATCCCAAAAGATAAACTAACAACGCACACTTAGATCACCAATTGCAAACAAGCACTCCAAAATCTAAAGACAAAACTGGTGTACCAAATTCCTTATAAGACACCTACTGGTGTACCATTCTCACAATTGATTTTTTGGAATATCCAAGCTCAAATAATGTCAATCAGACTCTCAAGCAATACCATTCTCCACTTCTATAATTACTTCCACCTACATTTCAGATTGAGTTGGAGTAAAAGAATGCTGGAACTATCTCACCTACTCCCCAATCCACAATAAACCTTAAGCTATGCATCATACAACCTGCAATTTTGCTAACTTCCAAAGCTTTCTTCATATCCTAATCCCGCCACTCTCATAGCCACATAACTGTAAACTATGCAGAAAAATACTATTTAAACCAAGACTACCAGTCCAATACGCCTCCAACTGACACCTCCCATTCTGTCACTTTCAGGCCACCTCCGAAATGCACCAGACCATGCAAGAAGCATAGCCACATCTGCGAGAATAACCGAACTCCATACTTTTCTAAATTAAGCAGCAAAACTGGCTCCTTTACCACCCTTCTTAACCTCACAGCTTATATCAAACCCGCTCCTGCGCCCGCCCTATGAAATCGCAACGATCACATACTGCTACTCCCGTTTCTAAGTCAAGACACAGATAGAACTGCAGCTGCATATTCTGCACAGTCTATTCACTAGCGGAGCTGCTCCTGCAAAAGTCCTGCTACCTGCCACACAATGGCGAATACGAATGGACAAAACACGATTAGACCATGAACAAAACCTCTGACACTTGATCCACCTTGCAAACCAAGAACTCAGTAAGCAAACACTTCCCAGTTGTACCTCAGAGACACCCCTATGCTGCAAAACCCACAAGCTGTACCTCTCATTCCTTCCTTAAGTTCCTGATTTTGCTTCTCCCATGACACCTAAGAGTGCAAGAGGACACGACCACCACTGATCCAGTTCATATTTGAAGATTGTGGATTTTGTTAACCAGTTCCAAGAGAGTAATCTGACTTGATCTACAATCTTATCAGTCGAGACCTTTTTGTCCTGAATTTTTTTAGCGTTTCTCGCCTTCCAAATGCTCCATAAGCAAGTAAACGATATTGTTCGTAATCCCAATTCAATCCCTTTATTTCCGCGCATTAATCCAACAAAAGAATTTAAATGAACACTGCTGATATTGTGATACACTACTGACACACCCAACCAGTTAGCAACACTAGTCAAGATTTTAGAGAAAAATGCGCATTCAAAAAATAAACGAGATATTGTCTCGTGCTCTCCACGCATTACCGCACACTTCCCGGCATTAACACTAGGAATTCTTCTTCTACACATGTTGTCTTTTGTCGGAATTCAATTTTTGACAACTTGTCAAGCAAACACCGCCACTTTTAACGGAATAATCTTTTGCCACACTGACCCGTTTTATAACTTGTAAGTATGAATTAGACTCAATGCAAAAACCTAATATGATATTAGAGCCTATCTATTCAGGTCATCTATTAAATTAGTCATGCACCAAACCCAATAGTATTGGGCGTGTGGAGGGTGTATTGAAAAACCAAAGTCCCACATCGACAGAGATAAGGTCTGGATTTATTTTAGAAAGAATGACATTCCTCGTCTTATAAGCCGATTTAGTTAGGATAAGTTAGATAGATATAAAATTCTAATAGACACTACAATATATTTATCTTGCATCCGCAAATAACTATGTGACCAAACTCTTGTGATTATCCAAGAACAAGTGAAGCATTGAACTTAAGTATTTTAGAAAAAACTACTCACTTAAGGAGAAACAAGTTTGAATCCTCATGTAAAACTATGTTTTGGTTGTCACCATTAGCAATACATAATAGAGGTTGGAGATACTGGTCTGCATTCATTGGAAGGGAATATTTACTTCATTGAACTGAAAGATAAACATATTTTAGTCATGTCTCTAGTGTCTGTCTATACTAATAAACGGTTTAAGAAAAGAATCTCAATTACCACTTAAAGAATTTTTTGCCTGATTATTGCATTGCAGCGACACAAGTTGTTGGTTTTTTTTATAGTTTTCTGCCACATCTTGCAAAATGTTAGACATTAGATAGAGCCAACGGTTTAAACAATGCAATTTTGAGAAAAGAATATATAGCTTCCTAAAATGTATTTATCTAATTGTTGTTTATACCTTTTGGGTTTGAATATGATTAAAGTGACTTTGTCTTGGTGAATTTGTCCAGTACATAGCCATCAATTGTTTTTGAAAAATGTTGTGTACACTCTTTATGAGAGTGATGTGTTAGTGATATGAATAACTGTATAAAATTTAGAGATTTTCATCACTTCATTTATCGTTGTTGAGAAGAACTTTTTACTCCGAGACAACTTGTGTTCCACATCATTGTCATATTATTTCAAGACTCAATTATGAAAGAGAATCGTCGTAACAAAATCATCCAACAATAGTAACATGCATTACTAACATTTATATTTTATAGACCCTTTATTTTATTTTTTTAAGAAGGTAAATTAGCCCACCCAAATTGACACTAAAGGGAATCGAACTTGAGACCTTGAGGAGGAGCACACTCGCAAATCCCAAGCCTATACCACTAGGGCAACCCAAGTGGGTTATTTTATAGACCCTTTAACAATGTTAGATGTTACTAATTAGCAAGAGAAAAGGTAAAATACGAGGAAAAATGGAAAGTTTACAGAAATAACGAAATCGAACGTGCAGCTAAATTTTTTCACAACACAAAAGGATAGAATGTGGGAGTTTTTTTTTTCTTTTTTTGGTTTTGACAATTGAATGTGGAAGTCAATAATAGGTTGTTTGACAAAGAAAATGGCAGTGTAGGTGATCATACCTGATTACAAGGATGACGTCTCGTGCAGTTGTTCTTTTGGGTGTTTATGAGCTCTAGAATGGGGGAATAGGGTTTAGGGTGTTTATAAGAGAGCAAAATGAGGGTTTAGGGTTGAATAGAATCGTACCTTTGAGGACTATGGGAAGTCCCCTTATACAGTGTGAAGTGCAGGAGCCGTTGTAAGACACACGTTGGCACTTGATGGTTACGGAATCACGGAGATGGTAACCGTCGAGGTGAGATTCGCGACACGTGGGGAGTGCACGTTACCATTTGATTTGAATGGGTCTCCTAAGGTGCTACGAGCACCCCCTCGTAGAGAGGGGTGTACAAGATGTAGTTGATCCAAATGCAACATTGGTCTTCCTTGCTTTGGACCTCTTAGTAATGGGTTTTAAAGCATTTGCTCGGTCCAGAACGGTAGGATTTAGAGAGAAAAATAGGAATTCTGCTCTTCACCCTGCACATTTTGCTCGCGCCCTGCAGCCATGCCAAAAATGCCCTTGCGCTAGTTAACTTGCGCAAGTGTTAATCATTGTGCAACTTAACTAACGCCGCGTGAGTTAACTAGCGCAACGTTAGTTAAGTCACGCTACGTGCTGTCTTAAACAAGGCAGAACACCTCATTTCCTAATTTCTTATCTAAAATCTCAAAAAATCTCAAAAATCTCTATCAAATCACCCAAATCCAAAATTCCTTCAAGTTCAAATCAAACAACACTCCAATAACAAGTAAGTTTTCATGATCAAACACCATTAACCTTTTATGTTTATATGTTAGATTTTTTCTCTTAAATTAGAAATTTTTTAGATTTAGAGTTTGTTTAAATTTTGGTGTTTTTGGCAAGAAATCATACAATGTTTGCATGTAAATGACTTGTGTTGCTTAAATGTTTAGATGTTTGCATGTTTATGTTGTACTTTTGAGTTTTAGAGAAAATTCCTTCAAGTTCAAATCAAACAACACTCCAATAACAAGTAAGTTTTCATGATCAAACACCATTAACCTTTTATGTTTATATGTTAGATTTTTTCTCTTAAATTAGAAATTTTTTAGATTTAGAGTTTGTTTAAATTTTGGTGTTTTTTGCAAGAAATCATACAATGTTTGCATGTAAATGACTTGTGTTGCTTAAATGTTTAGATGTTTGCATGTTTATGTTGTACTTTTGAGTTTTAGAGAATTTTTTTAGATTCAGGGTTTGTTTAAATTTTGATTTTTTTTGCAAGATACGATACAATGTTACATGCAAATGAGTAATATTGCTTAATGTTTATGTTGTAGTTATCATTTTTAGGGTTTATGTATAATTTGCACTCCGAGTGTTTGATAAAATGTTGGAATGAGTTTTTCATTGATTGTGTTAAATTTCTTATTGTGTAGATTTGAAGCAATGGCCAGGTGGATCGACGTTCATGCAGAATTCAACGGCGGAGAACCTCGGAGGTTGAAGGTTCGGTGCCTTGATGTAAAGTTAAGAGCTCTCAAGGATCAACTGAATGAATTCAACCAAGGAGTCAACTCCAGAGATGCAAGGAGGGTGGAATACGTTCGGTATAAACGTCCAACGCTCGACGAGGGGAGAATATCATTCACTTGGGTGGAGTTAAAGAACGACGAAAACGTGACGAGCATGTTTTGGGAGCACAACATGTTCTAGTGGATCAATATGCGGGTAACGTTGCTTAGATCAACTGAAGATATCATCAACAGCTTGATTCCGCTAGAAGATCGTCATTAGTTAGGGTAAGGTGCATTCCAACTACAACAATTGTCTTACATTTGAAATAGGGTAATTTAAACTTGCCAAACGGCCATTACTCAAGCATTTCGCCCAACGTTCATGTTTTTCCTTTGAAAAGATTAAAATCTTGTTATGCTGGTTTAGATGAAGGTATTAAGTGTCAAGGAATGAACCTCATTTCGTTGGCACTTGAATACCATCATCTAAAGCAAGCCTGATAAAAATTTATTCTTTTCAAAGGAAAAACATGAACGCGGGGCGAAATGCTTGAGTCCTGTTATTTGGCCAGTTTGAATTTACCTCATTCAAAGGTAAGACAATTCAAACTTGTTAATCGGCAGGACTCCAACATTCGATAAGCCTCTTGAATGCTGGTATTCAAGTGTCAAGGAATGCACCTCATTCTTTTGACACTTGAATACCATCATTCAAGATGTTGATCGTATGTTGGAGTCCTGCTACTTAGCAAGTTTGAATTTGCCCCATTCAGTGGTAAGATAATTGTTGCAGTTGAAAGGTACATTCCAGAATGTAATGTAATGATAAGAACATGTATTAATGAGAATAAACTATATAAGTTATTTATTGACTTTTTATTCGAATTTTTATTTGAATTCACACTGTCGCAATTTTTATTCGAATTCACGCTATCGCAATATTTATTCGAATTCACGCTATCGCAATTTTTATTTAAATTTATTTAATCGCAATTTTTAATTCAAATTATTTTAGTAACTTTATTCTAAATTATTTTATTTACTTTATTCTAATTTATTTTTTTTACTTTATTCTAATTTATTTATTTTACTTTATTCTACATTATTTTATTTACTTTATTCTAAATTATTTTATTTACTTTATTCTAATTATTCATACATTAATATTTATTAAATTAAAATTGATTCGATAATATTCATGAAATAAATACAAATATAAATAAAAGTAAATGAACTAAATTAATATTTATTCATTAAATACAAAATTAGAAAATAAAAGCAAATATAAATAAAAGCAAAATTAGAAAATTGATGCATATAACAATATCTCATTTTATTAATAGAATTCATACAATACAATAATTTATTCCAATTCACTAATTTATTCTACTTATTTTCTCCCTCTTTGGGGTAAAAAGTAATCAATCTTCATGGGGTAAAATAGTGAGCAGCCTTCTTGGGAAAAATACATCACCAACCCTAGGGTTAAGTTTAAATCTGATTTTTTTATACTCAAACAACAATCTTTTTACCCACGGTAAAAAGTTTATGGAGTACAAAAAAGCAGATTTAAACTTATCCCAAGGGTTGATCACTTCCCCAAGTCGGCTACTCACTATTTTACCCCGAAGAAGTTTGATCACTTTTGCCCCCAATGAGAATGGAGGGGTATTTATAGGTGGGAAAGTATGGAGGGGTATTTATAGGTGGGAATGATAGTGTAGGTTATAACCACCATAAATGTGGTCAAAAAAACGTGTAAAATTTGTTGAAAACGTGTGGATTGAAAGGTTGAAAACCTGACCACCGTCCAAAAAACGTTTGTTCTTCAGTTCTGACCACCGGCCAACGTGCGTGAGTTAACTCACGCAAAGCTTATAAGGTGCGCAAGTTAAGTCACACAGCGTGGCTTAACTTGCGCAAGGGCATTTTTGGCATGGCTGCAGGACGCGAGTAAAATATGCTCGGTTAAGAGCAGCATTCGAAAAATAGTACTTGCATATAGCTTCTGTTAGCGTAAGAATCGGGAGGTGAGAAGCTTTAGAGATTTCATTACATTTCATATACACCAACAATAATTGCAAAACAATATAACCATTGAGAAAAATATTGTACCCAAAAATAAAACATTTAAAATAATATAACCATCACCATTATTTTTCTTCACTCTGCGAATTGTTTTATCATGCCTTCTAAACCTCAACATTTTCGAATCATGCAAAGCTTCTTAAAAGTTTGAAATAGGGTTCAAGGGAATCTCACCTTTACACATTTAAAAATACCGATAGTCGTTCGATTAAGACCAAATAATTGAATAAAATGTAAATTTTATTTTATAATTTAAAATACCGAGTTTGAATTTAGTATGTGTGAATTCGATTGAATGGTCGTCGATGTTTTTAATGAGATGAATGAATTTCAACGAGAGGAGATCAATCCTAAAAGTTTATTTTGTGTGCTATTTTGCAATGAAAAGGCAAACTACTCTTTTGAGAGGGTATGCATGCCCTTTTGATGATCTAGTAGTAAATAAAGAAAGTAATTGTTAAATTTTATTTAGAATAATTGCTTTTTAATATTTCAATAGATTGAATATATAATTGATAAAATAAAATTTCTATTTTAAGCTTCTTAATAGTGTCCTAAAAAAGACGAATGACACTTGTTAACATTTCTCATTTCATAAACCACCTGTAAATGTGTATTTACATATGCGTTAATCTATTCAGAAGTTTATTTAATCCCAACCAAATCTCTACAACATCAACATCTATCCAAAAACAAAAAAAAACATCTTCCGTTCCATCAAGAAACACAATATTTGTCCTTTGCACTGCTACATTCCTTCTGCTATACATTACCCCAGTTCTATCACTTCCATTTGTACATGTTATGTTTAACTTGAAATTCGACATTAAGGTTTCCTCTGTTTTCTGTCACAAGTTTGGTCGCATATCACATTTTGCATGTGATCAGTATGAGCTCTTAGAGTGTCAGGACCGACCCAATGTATTAAGAGGCATGAAACAAAAATTTTAACGAGGCCTTTTAAAATAATTTTTTTAACAAGATACTTATAAAAAAATCATTAATATAAATAAGTTTTGTGGAGTTTAAAATTTGAACCCACGTCCAACGGTATTTAAGGCCTATTCAATAACTGAAATAAATTTTTAGAGATTGGAGATAAGTTACTTTGTCTTTGCATTATATGTTATGTTTGAACATTATGTTGTTGCTCAAAGTAGCTTTTCTTTAGTTCATATTCGCTTCATTTAGGGTTGCTTCATTTATCCTATTTACCATCATGGATTTGTGAGGATGTAAGAATCGAACCAATGATCCGATGAGTATGAAGATATAAACCAATTAAATTTAATCATTATAAAATGCAAGAAGTCTGTTTGACTAATTTAAACACCAAAAGACAAAAACATGAAAGATTACAACCGTTCACTTTTAGAAGCATCTAAGTTTGGCCACTAAAGCTTTCTAACTAGTCTTTTCGGGAAGAAATATAAAATTTGCATTACACGAGATGAGAAGACAATTTTCTCATCATCAAAATATTAAAAGTCCCCTAATTTCTCCTGCTGCTAGCTTGTAACTTTCCTCCACTGAAATTGCATTTTGGCTTTCATGTGTAGCTCGTTTCACCTGCAATATTAACACAGATCAATCGAGTTATTTACATCCACATTGTAGATGATGAAATTAAGATACATGTATTCTCACAGTTTAATGCTGTATATATTTAGTTTTTCATTTTTTTTTGGCTGAATATATTGATGAAAGTGTTCTACTATACTATATGCTATATAGTAAATATTTGTTGCAATGGAATTTGCTCTTATCTAAAATAAAAGGTTGGCTCTTAGTTAGGGTCCGTTTGGTTCAACGGAGGAGAGGGAAGAGATTTTAGCAAAATACTTTTCTTTTGGCTAGTATTCAATGGACAAACTTTAGGTTTGTTTACGGGTTTGAGTCCACGTTAGTGTTCTCCGAAGAAAGGAGTAAGGAAGAAAAAAAATGGCGTTCATTCAACCTAAACAAAAAGTGCCTATCTTCGTATGACACATCGGCAACACAAACCACGTGAGTTTTATCCTTGAACATTTGACGCCACTATGGGGCCGCAATAAAACTTTTCCCGACTAGGCTCTCTTAAATAAAGATCCATGACCAAAAGCAATCCAATGATCATTGACACCAAAGTTTCACGTTGATTTCCGTCAATAGTGAGACCAAAAAAAAAAACTTAAGTTACTCATTTAGACTTAAACCCTAAACACACTAATTTTGAGCACATTACATCTCCGACACAAATCACAAAAGTTCTACTACATCTACCTCTTTTTTGTCAAAAAAAAAGAGTGTGTCTCACAACGGAATCGTAAAAATAGAGTTTTAATCGATTCTTCTAAAATTAACTAAATTTATTAATCTATATGCTATGTTACAGATTTAAACTTTGAATAATGGTAAGAACACCTTCTCGAACACACACTTTCTTACCTACTCTATGCTATTGGTTGAAATTCCCTTAGATTCTCTAAATTACTCCACAAGTGCTGGTATAATATAAGAAAACAAAATGCACGATAAAGTGGGAATTGAATTTGAAACTTACATGGGCTTGGATCATGCAGCTCTTTGCATTATTATTGCACAAGATGTTGGCATGTATGACATCAATCTTATGTTTCTCCATCACATAAAAAATTGTTGTCAACAAGCTCGGCTTCTTAGTTGTGTATATGCAAAATTGTGCTTCATCTCCGCAAATGTTAAAGGTAACATTTTGAGAAAACCACATTTGTTGAAAAGCTAGTGCATTTGAAGTTACCATCTGCGAATTCAAACTAAAAGGTCTCTGATCAGACGTGAATGCTTCACTAAATGATTTGAGCTTTTCTTTTTTCTGCAATTTCAGCTTTTCTAGAGTTTGTTTTAGATATTCTATGTGCTTCACTGTTTCCTCCACAATGGTTACAGAATCTACCTGCCAAGGAAATAAAACACAAAGCATCTTAGTAATTAAATCAATTTTACAACTTTTTTTTTAGTTGTATTAATCCGTCAGTTCTTGACGGAAAGAGACCTTAGTAATTTAAAATTTAGCCCGGAGGTAGTCAAAATTATTTTGACCATTGAGAAAAATCTAAGTCCATATTTGAATTTAGTCAAAGCAGGATTTCTCTATTAAAATTGAATCGATTCATGGAGGTTCATATAAGTTTAAATATCTTTGCCATATATGTTTAGTGACGTGCAAATTTTTCTTGGATGACATCAGTAGACAGATAAAATTAATTAGAAATAAGTTAAAGTTGTCCCGCCATGGTACAAAGAATAAAAAATATTTGTTCTCTTCATATATTAAGAAACTATTTTGAGCATGTAAATTGAAAAATTGTTACTTAGAAAATCTCTCCAAAAAAAATATATTTGAAAGGATAAAATTAGACCAAAACACTCTTCGAGGACTTGGTGCACATTTTATGAAAGGATTAATTAATATGCACAAAATTTTGATTGAAAAATGGTTAACGTAAACTAATTGACCAATCTTAAAAATGAATGTAATCAATTTACCTTGTAAGCAAGATGAGGAATCAAATCTTGAAGGCTATCTAACATGCTCCTCATTTTTTTTCTCCTTTCTCTCTCAGCACGTGCATGTTTTTCATGACTAGAAATGCGGCAATTTATATCTTTCCCCTTATCATTTTTAACATTTAAATTCCCACTTTCACTCGTAACCCCTCCCTCACATTGCTTCTTATTCACGAGGGTTTCTTCTTCCTTTTCTACATTTTGGCTCATTGATTCAATGTCTAATGGCTCTTTGTTCTCATCTGATTTATCAGAATTAAAGGGGCCCGATGATTGATTTCCACCCATGAAAAACTCATGAATCCATTGATCATCATCTAAAGTCATTGCCATATTGTTTGTTTGTGTGTTGTGTGTGTGAGAGAGATAGATAGATAGAGATAGAGATAGAGAGAGCGTGTGAGAGAGAGAAGAACATGTATTTATATCGAGAAATGCTTAGGATACATCTCGAGTATTTCACGATTTATTTTCATTGGCTAGTCAAACCTTGATCCGCCCATGTTTTCCCTTAGAAATCCGGAATTGCAAATTTTCCCTTGTTTTGCAAATACAACATACCGGCATTGGGAAGTTTCACGAATCTTGATACATAACAACGCTCATTT
This sequence comes from Medicago truncatula, assembly GCF_003473485.1. Taxonomy (NCBI): domain Eukaryota; kingdom Viridiplantae; phylum Streptophyta; class Magnoliopsida; order Fabales; family Fabaceae; genus Medicago; species Medicago truncatula. The sequence goes on along the minus strand of NC_053045.1, from coordinate 39,774,775 downwards.
ATATAAAGCAGGAAGCGTTTCTTTGGAATGTACTAATAAAAAAATACATAAAATATAAATTAATAATGAGACCGTTGACGAAGCGTCCAAAATATAATCATAAGATAAATGTCCTTACCTTGCATTCTAATAAATACATTTAAATTACGCATCGCATATAATAAATATGTCCCAATTCATAGTACTTATCTCACATTTTTGTGTTTAATGTAATTATTTATTTTTCATAGAATTAATTATTAAAAATTTAAAACTAAAAAATAAATTTTGAGTTTCTAGTGGGGTTACCACTTCGTCTATATAGCAAAAAAAAATATATAATCAATTTTATTAAGTTTAATTAGATTTTTTCGTCCCATATATTTATTTTAATCTTCATTTTGGTTTTTATGAATTAAAAGTTTCATTTTCCTCTTCTAGGTATAAATGTAATATCATTTTCATCAATTTTGTCAAATTCTCAGTTAACATTATAAGTAAGAATTTAGTACAAACACTACAAAAACTAATTATAGGGAACAAAAGAATAAAAGAAAAGAAAGACAAGGGAAGGGGAACACCACAAAAACGAAAGCAAATAACCCAGAACAATGAGGCCCTACTTGTAACACCCGAGATTGACGATGGTGGGGAGTGATCGCCGATGCACAAGGCATGACAATAAACGGATCCCGAAAGCTTCTGGTCGAATCGAATCACATCGGAATAAGAGGGATTATGAGGTCATGCATGTATGGGACTGCATGGTTGAAGGAAGGCTTATAAGAATTGTTCGGTACTACCTATACCAACAAGATGCATCTTCTTTTCGGTAGTCCATTTCATAAGAACTTCATAGTTAAGCGTGCTTGACTTGTAGTAGTTTTAGGATGGGCGACCTTCGGTGAAGTTTCGCGGAAAGCGTGCGAGTGAGGACAAATCATGTTGAATGACTCGTGTTGGTTTGAGGGATCAGTCAGCAATCCTGAAAGCAGTCTGGATGCTACAAGTGGTATCAGAGAAGACCTCTCTCAGTACGTTGTGGTTCAGAGATGAACCATGCGGAAGCTGGTGGGCATGTAACATCAGAGGCTGACGAGGCCGGGGAGTGGTCACCAGTGCACAAGGCATGACAATGAGCGGTTCCCGACAATTTTTAGACAAGGAGAATCACATCGAAATAAGAGGGATCATGAGGTCGTGCATGTATGAGACTTCATGGTTGAAGGAACGTTTATAATAATTGTTTGGTACTACCTATACCAACAAAATGCATCTTCTTTTCCGCAGCCCATTCCTTAAGAACTCTACAATTAAGCGTGTTTGACTTGTACTCCCTCCGTTTCAAAATGAGTGTCACATTAGCCAAAAAAATTTGTTTCAAAATGAATGTCACTTTACATTTCCAATGCAACTTTTTTTTTTCTTCCAACTTTTCTCTCACACAATTTTCAATGCAACTTTAATTTTGTATTTTTTCTTATAAAGTAAGGGAAGTTTAGTAAAAACGTTATATCCAATGATTATTTCATTCCATTTCTTAATTTGTGTGTCAAAGCCTAAAGCGACACTAATTTTGAAACAGAGGGAGTAGTAGTCTTTGGATGGGTGACATTCTGGGAAGTTTCCCAGAAAGCGTACGAGTGAGGACAAAACATGTTGAAAAGACTCGTGCTGGTTTGTGGGGCCAATCGACAATCCTGATAGTAGTATGGGATGTTACACTACTCAGGACAGGTACTTTGTTACTGACGAGCATTACTATAATGTCGTTGAGGAGTATTACAAGGATTAGAAGCCTGATGAGCCCCACCTCCAAGAGCACCATGAGAAGCCTGAGCAGCATGACTCACCAGAAGCCCACCGACATCAAATGCTTTTCCTAGGTCCCCATCTAATATGTCATTTCTATTGTCATTCGGTAAACATGTCACTTGCAAGATTTGGAGCGACATTAGAGTAAGTATGATTGTATTTCTTTATTATTCAAATGTTTATTTTGGTTAATATATTTTTTAATGGTTTGTTTTTGTATTTCATATTCACAAGCGTGGAGTAAAGGAAATCACACATGGAAAGAACATTGCTACACTTACATTCCCACCAGACCATTTCATGACTCCATTTCGACTGGTTCAAGACCATCAGTAGTGCGATGGTTACCGCATTATCAAAGAAGTGGCATGAGGAGATTAACAACATCTACCTGCATGTACTTGCAAAAGTACAATAACTGATATTGGGCTTTAGTATTGTATTGGTCATGCCTCGAGAACACTCTCAAGGGTGGTATTTATAGCACTTTGTGGGCTTGTAATTCGGTGACTTAAGCCCCAAGCAGCTTGGGCCCTAAGTCACTCTAGAGCATTCTAGATGTTTCTAGAAGCTTGTCAAGACGACGCCTTTAGGGGGACGCGCCTAGGGCTTCAGGAGCCCTTCGAGAGGACGACTGAGCCCTTCTAGAAGGCATTTATGCCCTTAATCATAGATTGACGGTTCACAACCCCCCAAGCATGAGTCTTGGGACAAGGTGAAGTGATGAATAAGTATAACTGTTGAGGCGGCGCCTCATAGGGTTGACGCCTTAATACTATTCAGACCCTCGTAGGGTTGACAGTGCGTTCAAGGCCTCATAGGGTTGACGTCTCGTTCAGAGCCTACTGGTCGGGTTGACGTATTTTTCCTAGTCGACGTTTAGAGCCCACTGGTCGAGTTGACGTATTTTTACTGGTCGACGTTCAGAACCCACTGGTCGGGTTGACGTAAATGTGGGCGGCTTCTGTATTGATGCCTTTTATTCCTGCTAGAGTCAAATATAGAAGGCAACTATTATTTCTGAAGAAAATAGTGTGGCTTGTTAAAAACCTGCAAAACAAATTTCAAAGGTCGAAAAAGGTTAGGATAACTCAGCGTTTTATCTTCAAGCTCTTAATGGCGGAACTGTTGTTTTCTACATTTCATTATGGCGTGTTGTTTGGTGAGTTCTTCCTTTTGTTTAATCTCGCCCGTGGCGGGCTTGTTTGCCTCCCAAACTTTATTTATCTGAAATATAACGTTACTTCCGAACTTCTAAAATAAAGGAGTCTTAATCATACTCAATTTTATCTAATGAAAACTGATTACTCGTTGTCTTCTCTTATTAACTCGCCCATATTTTCTACTCCCCTTCCTATTCTTTTCATTCTCTTATTAGATTTGAAATAACCTTCTTACTTGATTATATTGTGCTTTTAATTCTTTTCTCTCTTCTATTAGATTGGAACTAAGTCTTCCTACTACTTTTCTTAAATCGAAATTCGCTACTTCCTTATTAGATTTAAACGAACACGCCCACTTCGTTCTTTTTATTTTATGCTACTTCACTTTTCCTTACTACCTTGAAATTAATTTGCTGGTTATCTTACTTTCTATGTTGTTATTTCCTCCTATGAAGTTGGAACTAGTTCTTTTGCTCAAACTTTATTCTCCTATGTGGGTTTGGCGCTATTAATCCATTATTTATGTTCTTACTAAGCAGTTAGTTCAATTTGCCAAGTACATGATACATGAAAGGATTCTCAGAAAAGAGAGATGGGTCACTTGAACCACTTAAATACAAAGGTTTTCCTCGCAGAACCCCTCTCATGCAGTCTTTTAGCAATACTATACTTTACTTCTGCCACGGGTACCTAGAGTTGTTAAATAATAATTTTCACAATGATATAATTTGTTTTACAATTAATAAATATAGTTACAACTGTATTACTCCTCTTTTTTCTCCTATTAGATTGAAACCAACTCTTTAACTTAGTTACGTTGTTTTCTACTCATCTTCCTTTTTCTAAAAAAGGACCAACTCGCTCATTCAATTTCCGTAAAGTCTACACTCTTCTTCCTTCATCTATTCATTCGAAACTAACTCGCCCAATTAACTATTTGATGGGCTGGTAAGAATACTATTTCTTAATATAATTATTATTATGATTTAAATTTAGTTAACCCATTCATATTTAACAACAACTAACAAATAATTCCTTCACCATGTGTTGATTGCGACGTTTGAGAGTGGTGTAGTGCCGTAAAAAGACTTGTCTTATGCTTCAATTGTGATAATAACATTCAACAATATGAGTATGAGATATTTAATCAATGAAGGTGTAGAACGACGACGGATGTAACAACAATATTAGCATGTAATGATAAATCAAGTGCATTAGTGACACTTATCTTTAGCAACTAATTAAACAATTGTTGAGTATAATATTAGCATGTAAATGCGAAAATGAATTTATAGGAATAAAATAAGAACAAGAAAAATTTGGATTCAACACCTGTTATGAAGGAAAAAATTGCCAGACATGTATCCAAATTTGTGCAATCACAAGGTTCTGTTTGAGTCAAAAAAATCGAACCAAACTACCGGTTTGAATAATTAAACCGTGGGTTGAGAAGTTAAAAGCAATTGAATCATAACATAGAGATCTTCTAAGTTTGGTTTCTAAAAATTGATTTGCATATTATACCTTATGAAAAAGTCCCCAACTAATCAAAGCACATTATATGACAATAAATAAGCTATAATGAATCATGTGAATCAGGCACCTATAAGGTGTTAACAAAAAGTGAAATTTTATCATAATCATGCAGACGTATTTTTTTTTTCTTTTTTAAATTAAATTGGTGCAACTATCATTAACACAGGAGATTTTGCAATTTACAAGCCTGTTTGTTTTCACGGCGATATAAAATTCTCTGTGTGTCCTTCCTGAAACTACTGTTTGTTGCTTGGTGAAGTAATAATACATCGAGATGTGGCAATTCATACATGACTGACTTTCCAAACATACAAACTAGAAAATCATATTACCGATTCGGAGACGAGCATTAGGTATATAATATATTTAGATTAGATAGCTAATTGGAATCTAAAGTACATATTGATTAGATTGAAATTAACAAGAACCAAACACAAACGTAGCATATCAAAAAACAACTCATGGAGAAAACCTGGCACAATAAACATCCAGGTATCGTCGAGCCGATTCGAAGTTTCATCATCTTGATGGCGTCGTGATGGGAGTATTCGGTCATCGTGGCGATGAGGTAGTGGAAAAAGGGGTTTCCGAATCGCGATGAAGGATGCGATTCATATTTTGTGTGTTATGGTTATCTAAGTCGCATCACGATTCAAAGGTGTGGCCTAGGTTCCCACATACGGCGCCAACTATACTTGCAAAAAGTACAATAATTGATATTAGGCTTTAGTATTGTATTGGTTATGCCTCGAGAAGGCTCTCAAGGATGGTATTTATAGCCTTCGTGGGCTTGTAATTCGGTGACTTAAGCCCCAAGCAGCTTGGACCCTAAGTCACTCTAGAGCATTCTAGATGTTTCTAGAAGCTTGTCAAGACGACGCCCTTAGGGGGATGCGCCTAGGGCCTCAGGAGCCCTTTGAAAGGGTGTCTGGGCCCTTCTGGAGTACATCTGTGCCTTTAAGGATAGATTGACGGTCCACTACCTGTTGGGGAGATGACCGTCACACTAGATGATGTGGCGTGTCTTCTACACATCCCCGTCAAAAGGAAGATGATGAGGCATGACGAATAGACCTCTTATGAGTACGATGTGGTGCTGATAGAGGATTTGTTAGGTGTTGATGAGGATATGGAAATTGAGGAGAGAGGGAAACAATGAGGTGGTTTTATATGTATTCCCTTCCTAAAGCGATTTTATGAGGGGCCTTTAGTCAGGAAATTGAGTCGGAGGAGACCAATAACACGCGGGATTCGTGTGTGAGGGCTTTCTTGCTCTTTCTGATCAGTTGTTCCAAAAATGGAACAAAAATGCGTCCGGCAATATCTTCAAAATAAAGAATTATTTGCTAAATTAGATGATATTTATAATAGTTCCAATTATGGCTATAGTTCTTTTCTGGATTCACTTGAAAAAGAGCCCCAAGAGCAACTCAACATGAATTTATACCAAAATAATAGTGTCAATTTCCCCATTTTATGACAGTAAAACAAAGTGGTCGTTCTATATTACATCTATATCTTTTCTTTTCTCTAAAATGCGAAATAACGAGGGGAATAGTATAATAGTTCATTGTTGAGGAGAATTTATTCTAAAAATTGATTATAATAACCAATTTCAAATTCAAACATATTTTAATGAATTATTGAGTAATTTTTTTTTATATAGAATTTTTAGTGTAATAAAAAATACATTTAAAAAAACAATAATAATTTTTAGTGAGAGTCACAACCATAGTAAAGGTCATTGATGTTTACAATGGTCTTTTAGGAGTTATTTACGATTTTGTCCATAAGTAAATATTGAAAACATTTAGTAATTGTGAGATTTACTTATTGATTTGGGATTTATGGTGACATTTTTTGCCGGTCACTACAAGTCAAATTTCTTGCAGTGTATGTAAATGTTTTTGAAAAAAAAAAAAAAAACTGGTATGGCTATAGCCGCGCTATGCCTAGAGGTTGATTCGTCATTAAATCAAGGCTAAAATATGGTTTTGGTTCCTGCAAATATGTCTCGTTTTGGTTTTAGTCCCTGTAAAAAAAATTTGTTGTTTTTGGTCCTGGCAAAATCAAAAGATTTTGGAGGGACTATTTCTCTAATAAATGGGTTCAGTCATCATGTGTCACGTGTGCAAATCATCATAAAAGTGGAGCCAGGGACCAAAACCAAAATGAGGCATATTTGCAGGGACCAAAAACAAAAAAAAAATTACAGGGACTAAAACCAAAACGATACATATTTGCAGGGATCAAAACCATATTTTAGCCTTAAATCAATCAATGTTTATTTCTCCCACCATTGTATCATTTTTTTCTTGTTACCATGATAGGAAGTTTTCATCGTCATTTAAGAGTGACAAATCTCCGTCGGAAAACATATCACCCACCGCTGTATCTTTTAAACAGTTATGTTTCAAGTATGATGAACTTAGGATTAGGATCAAGATGTGTATCATTGTCCTAGAGTACGAAGTAGATATTTTTTTTTTATCTTTTCTTTCTTTTTTGTTCAATAGAAATTTACGTTACAAAAGACCCTGTTAAAACATGAATTTTTGTCGTCCTAAGAGTGTGATGGGAATTCTTACGGATGGTGTTATGTTTGACTGAGAACATGAAGAAACATTTTACAGTAGGGTCTACATTGCTAATGGTACTTGTTCTCTTGATCTATCTATGTTCATACAAACCAAATATTTGATGCAACTTGACACTAGCAGCAAGTGGGAGAAGAACCCACCATTGCTCAATTTGCTATTCTTTTCGCCAATAACAAAACGAACTGTCACGTCTTGTACTACGCTGAAAACTGTTTAATTTTGTGAAAAATATGATGAACCAATTTTACTGTTTTATTTTATGCAGCTGGAATCAATCATAGCTTTGCTTGTACAACAATCGTTTTGTTTTGTTCCTATACAACTTTATGTAGTAACATTTCTTAGGTTCATCAATGTTGGGTACCTGAATTCCAAAGTACCTCAACTTTTTTGTGAAATTGAACAAAGCTGAAATAGTAAATCTCTTTTTACATTGTGTGGGATTGAATGCTTTATTAGGTCCTTTTAAGTGATAGTTGACATTCAAAAATTAAACGGGGAAAGGAAAATATAAACTTTATGAAAACAGAACCTTTTCCCTTAAATATGGCTAAAATGGCCTTTTAAAAGAAAAAATAGCCTGCCTAAATAGACCCTTGTGAATATCTTTATCCTCATACATTACAACAATAATAATAATAAAGTTTAATTCTTTCAAAAAAAGAAAATTAATAATAATAAATTTTAATTATGATTTTCGCCCTGACAAGTTTTTTTTTTTTTTTGCTTTTAAACTTTAGACATTATATCAATTCAATAAATAAATAACTTTAGTCATTGTAAAAAAATTGTTTTTGTTATTGAAAATATAATATATTTACTTTTGATCCTTTGTATTTTTTTTTAATACTTTGTGTTTTGTTTTATTAACAGCAAAATTTGTCTGATTAAAATTTATATATATATATATATATATATATATATATATATATATATATATATTTGTGTTAATCCTTCAATTCTCGGAGAATGGAGCTCTAATAATATGTAGTTCGATAGTGAAGTAAATATAGTCTGATCGATAACTATTTCACTCAGAAATCGAATTTGGATTCTTCTGAACGATTCATCATTTGAGTGAAACTCATCAACCACATTGGCAAATCATTGGTTTCTTTATAATATACATTTTAGTCTTTATTTTAAAAGATTAAAATCAAGTATTTCACATACAAAAAGATTTTAACAAGAAAACATTTTATAAGAACATAAACAAAACAATAATGACAAAAATAAAAAATGTATGTTTAGTCTTACATAGGCACGATCACAAATTAAATGATTTGGATAGAGACACAATAATCAAAGAAATGAAAAGATAAATAAATTAGTCACATCATTTAATATTTTCAAACCATTTTAAAAAAAAAAAATGTATTTGTGTGCCCCAAAACTTTAATTTGGATTTGTTTCTAAGTATTTCTCTATATTTTGAAGGATTAAAATATATTTTTTAAATTAAAGAGATTAAAAATTTAAAATCATATATATTTAGAGACATAAAAAACATATTTAAACATTTTAAAAATCATAATAATTACATGCTCCTATGGTACGGTATTGCAGAAAGACCTTGAACCTTTGGGTCTGCTTCGTTTCTCTGAAACAGTACATTATGGGTCTATGCACGTGGGCTGGTACAATTTACTTGCTTTCTTTGCAGAAAAAGAAGAAAGAAAAAAAAACAGAGAAAATACACAAATAATAAAATAAGGAAATAAACAATTCCTATTCTAAGGTGTAACGAAAACAATATACTTGAATCAAGAAAAACAAAACTTATTCAAATTTCATTTATATGAACCATATTTACAGAATTCTCTCATGGTATATAATATGTGACTAAAAAAAACATAGTGCTTATAATTCAAAAAGAAAATACTGCTTTTACAAAAAAAAAAAAAAACAAATAAATTATTATTCTTTAGTCAAATTTTGCTGAATGATGCAAATAAGCAATAAATGCATCTTACAATCTATGCAAATATACTAGTAAAAGTTATGCACTATTGTACGGAGAAAAGAAAAATTAATATGAGGAACAGGTAATTCATCTATGATATATCAAAGCATTGTCTTATCCGTATTGAATAAAATCATACAAAATCAACATCATGTCCTTTCTCATAAACTATGCAGTTAATTAATTTCTCTACAATTCTTCTTACAAACCCCAATAATAAATACTGTACAAAAACAATGGTTCAAAGTCCCAACCATAGTCCTTATCCTTCGTCTCATTACTGTGTACACTTTGGTAGTTGCAGGGTACTATTGAGTCAGATATATATATATATATAATAGTCCAAATTATGAAAAAGTATACCCTTTTACTGTACCCTTAAAACAACCATTTGTTATGAGATGTTAGCATCAGAGAAATCATAGGAGAGAAAGTGTAAAGAAAATCAATGCTTTTAATTTTTAATGAGGTCATCTTTTTCTGTCACACACTTTTTTTATCTTATGCTTTTATTATTATTCAGTTTGTTGTATTAGTAACTGTTATTCTTATTATCTATTTATGGTATCATAATCCCTTTTTTATATCCATTCTTTGTTTGGATAAATTTTCAGTTATTCACGGAAGTTCAGTAACACACCATGTTATATTTCACAGACCCTTTTTACGCAAAATTATTCACTCTCACACACATGCACTGAAACAAAATCTGAGCTGTAGAATTTTGAATTCTTGCTGTCAATTTAAATTGGAATTTTTGTATTTTTAGACTGTCCTTTTTGTTGTTGAGTATTGGCATATGCATATATATGACATTGTGTGTATTATTATGTAACAAATATAGAATCAAAATCTAAATCATTAATATGCATGCGTGCAATGCTATATGAGAATAAGATGTGAATATATGACAGTGTAAAACATAATAGAGTCATGCTATATAGCACGACACACATGCACACACGAATACACACCACATGTTGAAACAACAAATAATTTGCTCAGTAAAAAAAATTTAACACTTCAAAATGTAAATATTTAATTCACTTAACAGTTTAACAATATCAAGTATTGGAATGTTGGTACTTATCCTAAACCAATGGATAAAGTGCAATGATTAATAAGACAAAATAAAATTTAGGCTTGGGTGATAAGACATACTCCATCCGTTTTAAAATATAAGCAAAATTTATTTTTTAGATTCATTCATTTAATGATGTATGTGGTCTATATTATGAACCACATACATCATTAAATGAATGAACCTAAAAAGTGAATTTTGCTTATATTTTAAAACGGATGGAGTAAAAAAACTCAGGCTTGGGTGATTCAGAGAAGTGGCAAAAAAAAAAAAAAATTGTAATGTGACTTTTCATAAACAATTAATTACCTAAACACTAACGGGATCATTTTAAGTCATAAAAAAATTAAAATGAAAGCAATTTTGTACTGTCGTGCATGTGGCATGAAAAAGACTATCGTACACTTTAGCATTTTTGAACATTTTATTATTAGTGATATAAGATGATAATTTTTTATTATTATTTTCTCTACTCCCAAGAGTGTAGTAGATTCAATGAACTAAATCTTTGATCAGCCTTATAAGAAGTTAGATTGCTAATACCATTTATTTGTGGTGGCATTTAGGGTGCACAAGCGTAAAACTTTTGCATCATGGGAAAATTTATTTCTACCATTGGATGAGATAAAAAACACACTATTATCATACACTCTCACCACTAGATCTTTTTTTCCACTATCTTCTCCAACCATTCTCTCTCACCCACCATCAACAACACCAAGCCATTTTCCACACTCTCCTCCATAATCTCCTATCTTCCGAATTTTCAAAGTGAAACCTTCTCGGTATTCATTGTCTGATCTATATTTTTTATTTTTCAGATCTAGTTTCTTTTTCATTTTCTAGATATATTTTCACTAGGTCCTTGACAACTTGTTAGGTATTAATGTCATGGACAGTACCCGAGCATCAAACATGTATGATGTAAAACTTCAACTGTTTCTGGAAGGCATTTAACAACTTTTATTTGCGAAAATCAGTACCTTATTCTCCCATTCAATTTCCTTAATCATGTCACTTATGCGAAAATCAATGGCCCGTTCAATTATTTTTATTTCCAGATCAGGGTATTGTGTTTTAGCAATTGATTTCTAATTATAATTCGAAGTTGAATGCATTTAAGTGTCTAAGTTTAAACTTTATGTCTTTTGATAATAAGGTTAAGTGTCTAAGTCTAAAGATTAAAGTGAGTCGTGGTGGTGGATCTCTCATGAAGTTGATGATAGTATGATACTAAGGTTGAAGATAAAGTGAAAAAAGATATGATGTGGATAGACCACAATAAAATCAGTGCGCCTACTTAATCTAGTGGTTGAAATAAAACTTTTGCATGGTGCACAAATTTTACACATGTACATGCTAAATGCCACCTTTACTTGTAAGTAATATAAGTGGTGGCGTTTAGTCTGGGAATGGGGAGTTCTTTCCCACCATGGGAAAGTTCCATTTCCCAGGACAGGTGGCAGTTTCTAACCGGTTAGGTAAAAACTGAAAATAAATTTTTAATTTTTTTTTGTTTATTCTAATGGCACCCCCCATTTACTTCAGTATTCTCTCACTTCGTTTATTCCTTTCAATTACTCTTTCTTTCCCTTCTTTCCAATAGCTACCCTGAAGGTCTGAAACATAACAAATTGCAAGAGAAAGGCTTAACTGAAGAACAACCTCATCATTGGTTCTTCATATGCACTTCAAACAATATTCTCTCTTGTCAATTGCAGAGGTTGTAGACAAAGTTTGTTGTTGAATCAAGCAATACCCATCAGATCTGTTACCGATCTGGATCTGGATCTCGTCCGACACACAAATCAAGGTACATTTTTACATCCTTATGTTGATGAATTTTCGATTTGAAACAGAAATGGTGATGACATTTTGTATTTGCCCCAAACCTGTGTCTTTTAGATAATTCAATTTGGTCAAATTTCCCAACTAAGTCCATATTTTGTATTTGAATAGGTACTGCTTGAGGATGTCATAACTTTGTAAATTTACAATTGAACAAGGAAGGAAGGAAAAGGATTGCTTAGAGTTTCTATAAGTATGCAAAGGAATATCAAAGGATCTTTGAAGAACACATAAAAAAGTTTTTTTTTTATTTTTTAAATAACACATAAAAAAGTATGAATAAATAAAAAAGAAATTATATCACAAGTGTTAATGCAGAAAGAAAACAATTAAAATAAATTATAATTTTTTTTCAAATAACACATAAAAAAGTATGAATAAATGAAAAAGAAATTATATCACAAGTGTTAATGTAGAAAGAAAACAATTCTCTCAAAAAAAAAAGTAAAAAGAAAACAATTAAAATAAATTATAAAATGTTGGGAAAAGTGTTAACGTAAAAAATTAAATTGCGAGTATGACATGACTTGTTTAAAACAAAAATGAAAAAAATAAAAAATTGTTGTTTAATCAACCGGTGGGGTCCACTACCGTGGTTCACAATACCAAGCAAAAAGTTACAACCATTATCAGGTCACAAATCTTAGCTATCCAAATAAAAACTATTAAATTTATGGTTGTAGTTCAACTTTCCCATGATGGAAAAGAACTTCCCTTTCCTATATTAAACTCCACCAATATAAGTTCCTTAAAGTTAAAAGATGTATAGTACTATTTGTAAATGCAACTTTTTGTGGTTAATGCATTTGGTCCACGGCAAGAGCAGAGCTTTTTGAAAATGAATTTGTATTGTCCAAACTAAGATGTCTTGGGCAGAGATTCACTGCAGTGGATTTTCCTTGTAGGGATGGGAAGAGATGCATTTACACCCTGCACCTGCAGGTAACCATCCCTCAACATTAAGACGTGGGTCTTCAACTCTACCTATACCCTAGCTAACTAGGTTTGGACTAAAAAATCAACTAGTTTGACTAATATATCTAACACTTTGTTTGTCCTTGCTTTTCCTTGAGAGATTGGTTACTCATAAAAGAAGTTAGTAAATTACCCTAATGTCTATAATTATTCTGGTAATCGATTCAATTTTTTTTAGAGATTGGTTAAACCTTCTATACAAAGAATTTGAATCCATTACCAGATAAATTCTTTGGATAGACTCGATTATCTGAAAAATACATCGGATCAAACTACCTTAGCATATTTTTATGGTTACTTGTAAATTATTTTTTGAACTGAAAATTTGATTTAATTAAGAAAGAGTACAGAAAACTTTTATACCTTAAAAAAAAAAAAAAAAAAAGAGAGAGAGATACTCATCCGATATTGCATGATCAAAGAAAATACAAGCAACAAATAATTAAACACTGCTCTAAAATAACACTATTATCTATTCCTATAAAAAAAAACCAGTATTATCTAGTGGAGCGCTCAAGAAACTCTACAAACCAATTATAAAAGAAAAATGATATTTGTATAACTATTTTATGATAATTTTTATGATAACTTTATCTTTTATAATTATATCATGTTTTTACTTTATTTTTAAATTATTTTGATTTTTGTGTCAATATATTTTTTTTTTTATAAATTTGTGGTTGTCACATAAATAATGCACATTCTCATAAAAGAGCATACATGATATTACTCGTTTTCACGGTTGAAATGATGACTATATAGCTGCCATTTCAGCATAATACAAGAAATTCAAATATTAGAGCTTTAAATCTCACCTTATATATGTTTTTTCTTTTCTTTATTCCTATCATTATCTCAGCGATATGAATCTGGAGGACCTTGACTTCTACTTAATGTAAGTTTGGTTATGCGGCAACATGAATTGATTCTATAAAATTAGTTCCGACGATAAATGGATTGAAAATAAAATGGTTTGTGTTTATATACATTTATAAAAAACGTGAGTTGAATTATAAATTTATGTGTACAAAGCAATTTTAAAATAAAATAACTACAAATTTTAACTTCAAGTAAAATCAATTTTGAAAACAAAATTAATTTTATTAGAAAACAACAAACTTGCCAAATTAATTCTACACATCTTCAATTAATTTTGGTCAAGTGAAACCAAATATACGCTTAAAAGTGCCAACTACAGTAAATCAGATTTTACACTCACCCTCACTAGAAATTGTCAATATCTACGTAGACATGCAAGAAATTTAAAAGTTGAAATCATACTTGCAAATAACTTTTTACTTTTGGATCGATAATAAATAGAGAAATGATATTTGTACAATCACTTTGTGATAATTTTTTGATAATTTTCTCTCTCATACTCAGATTATATTCTTATTCTCTCTTTCTTTTTCTCTCTCTATTATTCTTGACCAATAGGAAGAAAGAAAATGAAAGTTGTCATCAAAGTTGTTCACAAATGATTGTATAAATAACACTACTCTAATAAATAAGTAGCAAATTTGTTCTTACAATTAGGAACTTGAACCAAACATTTGCTAAATTTTGTAGAAAACCCTAATTATTAATTCACTGTCATTTGGAAATTACTGGATGCAAAAACCCACATAATAATTATTGACCCAAATGAAAAGGGAGAATATTAAACACAAAAAAAAAAAAAAAAAAAAAAAACACATGGTGTGGGACACATTTGTGCTTGTTATTCTTATAATTCCAGACAATCCTAACTGACTTAACATATATCACACAAATTAATAAGAAATATAGAGGCAAAAAACCGAGTGTTTATTATTTCTTGGACCTACTAATGCTCACTTTTCTATATCATTGTATATGACTATATGTGTTTGTGACATTTATGTATATAATTAAATTTTTCAAAATACAATGAAAAATGTCATGAGAAGATATATCGATAGACTAATTGATTTTCAAGTACTTCCAAGGAAACAACCCCAACAGAATCTTGTGCATTTGTCGTACTATTAATGTTGTGGGTCATTCATACCACCAATTTTGATTTTCTTTTCCTATATACTCATGCCCATCTGGATTATTATGTGACACCAGCAACAACAACTATCTCACAATTTGGTTGGGTCATTCCAAAGCATGTTTATCAATGTGTTCACTATAATAGACTAAAGCACATCACATGAGCTTGGAATTTTCTTGTTGCTAGGATGATAGAAAACCTCACTTTCAGTCACTTTGATGTGTTTATGTGTACTGCTTACACAATGACATACACAAGCTATGCGTTCCCAATTGTCACCTATATATTATCTTTTCAACGACAAAAGTTTCCACTTTTTTTAATGACAAATTGAGCATATATATATATATATATATATATATATATATATATATATATATATATCTGTGTGTGAACTTTTTTTAATGTTACATCGTTTAATATGTTGTCTAGTATCACCCGTCATCTCCCCCAATCGATAGATGGAAGTTGAATTACTCATTATATGCCACCTCTCAATAAAGGAAGACAACATGATCCGCCAATCCAATGTCTATGATGACATCTTTGAACCACTTTGCATTCGATTTTGCCAACTTTGTGATCGTCTTCCTGTTGATAATGCTCTTTAAAGTTAGATGAAATTGTAAAATAATATAATAATAAATTAAAATAAATAATTAAACTAATACAAAAATAATCATTTTAAAATCTTACATCTCTCACTCGTATGTGGTTGGCCACGTGGGACTTGCTCAGAGACTAACGTGTCCTCTAAGCCACTAAAATGTGAGTCTTGAGCAGGCAACAACACATCCTTTATCTCAACATCCTCCTTCTCCTCTACTTCGTCCTATTGGAGCTCTACTTCCTCGGGATCAGCCTCGGGGACATGCTAAGGGACATGCTTATAGCCCATTCACACCTAAGATGGTATGGGTTTGTCACATTTGGCCTTACTCACCCACTTTTGTTTAGCCTCCCACTTTCCCTTAGTTAAGGTAGTCATCATCGTCTTGTTACCTCTTATAATATCGGGGTGTGCCACCATATCTGAAAGAAATAAGAAAATACATAGACAAATCAAAATTCAGTACATCGGACCCTGCTTTAGATTATTTAATCATAATTCATGAGGGATTTGTTTCGAATTATATAATTTGAAACAAACCAGTGTCGAGAAAATAAAAGAAGAAAGAAAAAAAATTAAAGTCTAAATATTTGAAGTAATGTGAACTAACATTTTGTTTAGTGGCGAAGAAGAAGGTATAAAATGTGTTGTAATCGAGCAACTTCATTAGAAGAATGGCACATTGTGTCACGGTTTAGATTTTGGGGGGTTGGAGTTGGAATGTAGTTTAAGGTAAACTTCGAAAATGAAGAAATGTGAGAGAAAGAGTTTGAGTGTGTGCGCGAAAATATGTAAGTGTGTGTATTTGTTTCGTGTTATATAATTTGCAACATTTTTTTTCTTTTTGAATTCTATAATTTGAACAAAATTAAAATTTTGAAAAAACGAAGCAGGCGAGATGTTTGATGGTGAGAAAAGAAATTCTTAAAAAAATATCTAAATTAACCTCCAAATAACCCATAGTGTTAAACCCACTTGGGTTAATCCGGTGATATTGACTTGTGATCTGGAAGTGTGGTCCTCCTCAAGGTCTCATGTTCGACTCTCTCTGATGTTACAGATGTTAGCATGTAACAAGTCATTAGATTTGTTTTGATAAATATTTACAAAATATTAATTTTTTATAATTTTTTACTTTGGATAATTAAAAATATCAACGGTTAAAATTGTATATTAACATGTGTGAAGTGATTGACTCCAACATGCATTTTAAAACAGAGAGAGAACGTGATTACTTTCAAAAGTTGTATCGTTCAATCCCTAAAAAAAATAAAATTGTATCGTTCAAGTTTGTACACTCTTTCCCTAAAAAAATAAAAAATAGTATACACTCTTAGTGCATTATCAAAACATCAAAAGAAGCCCTTTTGCCCTCATAAATATATAATCATTTTTTTTAAAGGTCTTTAATCATTTTTGTGTCGTTAGTGGAGATTATATTTGATATTATTGCATGCAAGTTTCCAACATCTTAATACCACACAAATGCACCAGCTCACTCTAGGGATTCTTGTAGGTTACATACACACACGCACCGCAAGAGTTGGGACACTGGCTTTCACGATTTTGATGATACATGGACATTGATAACAAGTTTCCTGCTGTATTGTTTTTTTTGCAAACACCAGGACACTCTTTTTCCACTGTCCCAAATTTTGGTCGTATCACTAACCATTCTTTGATCTCTATAATTAATGCATTCTTTTCATATCCTAAACTTCAAAATTAGTGATTACAGGAGAAAAATAATGACATTTTTTTTAATTCTCTTAAGTTTTTTTTTGTTCAAGAAATTAGGGTTTCAGTCTTCTTTTAAGATTTTTCAATTCAATTCAAACTAGGGTTTTACAACTCAATTCAACTTCTTTTATTTGTTGACACATTTAGCATATTTGTTGACAATATTTTTATTGGCAAGTTTTGATTTTATTCTTGTTAATCAAGTTTTCTCTTAATTAACTGAAGTTTTAAAGCTCAAAAGCAATCATGTGAATAGAAACAAAATGAGGTTATTTAGTGGGATCTTTAACAGAATTAAGAGACAGGTTTTTGACCTTTTCTACTCTTTAGGAACTTGGTTGTGAGAGGACTAGTTCTAGTTCTAGTTCTAGTTCCAGCCTTGAATGCATGGGTCAGAGCTCATTTCCTTGTAAATCTTAGGGAACAAAACCAATTATCGTTATCAAGTTGCACCTAAAAATACTGTCAAAACTTACATACAAAGACAACTTCCAATACATTATTAATGCTAAAAATTTCAATTTCTTTGTGGGCACCTAAAGTCCCAATAAAATTAATAATTGTAGCCAAGTTTATAGCTGTACATGAATTTATTCGGTTCAAAGAAATAAAATGCTGTCCTGTCTTGATGTAATTTCAACAATAGGTCAGTGTATAGCACTAGTGCAAGCTTACAGCGAATTGGAATGCACGGTTACAATATAACTAACTCTTTCCTAGTTTTTGCATAAATAAATACATTAATTTTCATTTTCATTTTGATCTATGAAACACGGATATAGACATTGGACATGACACGAACACCGACACACCGACACAGCTAATAATTTTAAAAAATTAAATAATTTAATGTAATTACAAGTGTCGGTATCGTACACGACAGATGTCTGACACCAAAACACGCATAATCTGATAAATATATGTCCTTGTCCTTGGTAGATTTTCATAGATGTGTATACTCATCAATCAGGTTATATATATTTTTCTTATTTATGGTTGCCAATACAAAGTACTATTACTTAATATTTTGTGGTCATTTGAAATGAATTCAACTAAGGGGCATGCATGGGACCTGCCTCTAGTCTTTGGATACAAGGACAGGGAACCATAGGGTAATAGAGGGGATCCTAAGTAGGAAGGGAAGCAGTTAAGTGACAATAATGGTTGTGTGTAGGGTCATGAAATGCAGACTGTGAGTACAGCATTGCATGTGGAAACAAAGGGTACACATGGAAACAGTGAGAATATTATTAGAGGAAGAAAAAGAATACAGAGAAACAGCCAGCAAAGGGGTGTTTTTGATTTAGGTTTATTTAGAGAACTGAAAGATTTGCACGATGGGAAGAATATATATACATGTGGACCCGCTTTATTTCATGTAATATTTCGTTAATCCAATGTTTAAAAGCTTATAAAAATTGAATGATTTTAATTACCTCTGATTTAATTTCTACGGGAAATAGAGAGAATTGATGTTCACCTATCTTGTCATGCTTACTGTGTCTGTTGCGCAAAGTTCGGCTGTCAATCGAGCAAAGACTAGGCGCACGTATTTGATGATTGTTTCAATCTTTTTTCTATTTGGTCTCACGAGTTGGAAACCAGGTAACCCCTTTTGTTTTATTTTATTTTATTTTATTTGTAACCCTATGATGTCACATCAAGTCCCCTAAATCATCAACTAATTTTAACAACTAATCCAATCCATAGTCCTTTCTTCTATTATAAAAGTAGCAACGGATTGGAGAAGATGTTTATTGTAATTAACTTGAATTATACTGTTTTAGAGTGTTATTCTTAAGAATATAAATAATTATTTTGGTTAAAATATATTTAAAATTAAAAAGATTTTGTAGGTACGTAGTTAGATTTTTAAAAAATTTGATAGTAATAAAATTATTTACAGTTTAGTCCTTATATAATTTTGTTCAATTATTGGAGATTTTCTTGCATGAACTCTCACCAAACACATCATTCTTATACTCAATCAATAAAAAAATGACACATGTTATTAACTTTAAAAAAAGTGTGATTTTAATTAAAGAAATGAAAACATAAATGGTGGTAGGTGGTTATTGTCGGTTAAAGAAAGTGGAAAAAGGAGAGAAAAATATTATAAATAATGAGAATTTTTTTTGATATTAATTCTTTTTATTATTTTAATGAGGTGTTAGATTTTAATTGGTTGGGTGTAAGAATTATATGTTGGATAAGAGTTCACCTAAGAATTTCTCCAATTATTGTACCTATTTTTTAAAAAATATATAAAAATGGGTGTTTATAATCCCTACAAAAGCAAAATAAAAACTACAACTAAACAAAATTTACGTAGACACTAAACATGATTAAATGATGATTATGAATTATATATAGGTATTAAAATCATTTTTAAACCTAAATCTTAACCAATAATGTTTGCATTTGAACAAATTAAAATCAACATGAGTGTGACAATTTTGGTTAAAGCGATTTGACAATTCGAGTGGGGTCTAAAAGACTATGGGGGTTGTCACTTTGGACTATGGGCAGTTTCACACAAATAGTTAGAACATTAGATCTTCATCCAAACTTTATCGTATTAATGAGCAAGTCGATATTTAATCAGACCATGATTGAGGTAGAAACTTCAAACAACTCTACAATTTTGACAACGAGACTTTAATTCAACCTTTTAGCGAGATCAAAGTGAAGCATCACATAAGTTGACTTAATCAAGTAACCACGTTTTGGATCATGGAGCAACACCTAGGTATCCGTCCCATTAGAGATGGAGGGTATTATAAACGAGCTCAGGTAACGACCCAAGCAGATCAAACAAACAACCCTCTAATCCACCAAAGATCGCATGTCCAAACATTTTCAGAATAAACGCCCATGCTTCCAGTCGAGGCCTTCCTCTGGGAAGATACTTGAAACAGTCTAGTAAAAAGCCTTATTAAGGGTACATTCCCGCCCCAATGGTCATTTCCGAAGTCTTTGTAGAAGTCACTACCAACTTTGTTGGAGATACCTTCAGAGAATGAATCACCCAAGTCCTCTAAATTAGACCCAAACAAAGAAATACCTTTCCACCAGCATGGGGTAGAGCAAAATCCCAGAGGACCCCCGCCATTATGGTCAAGAGTAGAACCACCTCATTAATGTGCTTTGATAATCTCTCCCCATAAAGACTTTCTCCCCGAAATGATACGCCAAGACCACCAAGACGAAGATCACGAAGGCCATTTATAAATCTATGTTATTAAATTCCAAAATCATTTATTATTTTAATATGTAAGAAACAAACTCTTAATTTCATACAAAGTGCACAAAAAGAAGTGGATAAATGTGAGTTGTTTAAAAATCTCTTGTTTTTTTTTTTATCATTGAAGCAAAACATGAATGAATTATTTATGAGTTGCTTAAAGATAATGTAACACTATTTAACTATTTTAAAGTGGTTTTGTCTATTTTTCTCCCATTGGAGATGCTTTAACAATTTACTATTTATTTAAATAGTTTAATAGACTTTCCTGTTAATAACAAAAGGGATATTACGATGATTCATGATAATGTTACGTATTCACAGCACATAAAAAATCAGAAAATAGTGGCTACCTATATATAGAGATTACGTCAGAATGAATACAATCTAGAACTAGAAAGAGGAGTAATGGAATGCTACCTTCCTAGTGTGGTTTTTGTCACGCGGGTTCCCAATGTGAGTCTCTCTCTGCAGAATGATTTCATCACCAAAAAGCCAAAAAATATCTCTCAAATCTGGTTCACATGAATGTATATGCAACATACTAATAATGGCATAAAACTACCACTGTAGACTTTCCCCTACACATCTCGATCAACCATTTCAAGCATTATTACTGATTGAGTTGTTATTAAAGACGTAACAGAATAATGTGACCTTTGGTTACGACCCCATACTCAAGTGTTAGAAAAGAATGGAAGAAGATCCGGTAACCTATGCTTCAGTTTCCTATAACTCTTTTTTAACCTATATGTTTGTTATTACGAAGATTATGTTATAATTACGGTAAATCACCGTAATTCTAACGTACTAATCGTGATAACAAACACACACATACTTATCGTGTTTGCTATGATGATAGTGTTCCAAATGCTAGTTATTATAGTTTTGTTAAGTTATACACTTTATTAAATTTTTATGTGAAATCTGTGATTAGTTATACTTTTGAAAGCTATTATACACCGTCTCAAAACAACGGATAATTTGATTAACGTTTACATATATGTTAGTGCAATCTTTTATATTTAATATTTTTTACTAACAAAAATTTCCATCTTTTTTTTTTCAAAAGTTGAAATTTAAAAAATATTGATCGAGACAAATCCAACATCTTATCTGCTACTTCATTTGACAAGTTCATGTGTTCCAATTATAAGTTGTTTGACCATTTCACACAAACTAATAAATATAATTAATTTGTATGCGAAAAACTTTGATTCATTTTTCAAAATTATTTTTCATTAAATGTATGAAAAAATAAATTAAAAATTGAAAGAAGAAAAAATAAATAAATAGTTAGGGGCATAATAGAAAAATAATATTTACTTCTTCATTAGTATTATAAAACAACTTATATTTTGAAACTTTTTTTTTCATACATGATTTATAACCTTCGATGGATGGAGTACCATTTATTAATTATATATCCGTACAAAAATATAATCAAAGTGTGTTATATGAAAATACACATAAACAAAACTAAATCACTCATTTTAATAATAAGGGAGTATAATGTTATTTATCAGGACAAACTATTATTAAAAATAAAAGAAAAATATTTTAATTTAATAAAATATTTTTATATAAAAAATATTGTCACACAATTAATAGACACGACAAGATGTAGAGTTGCTATAAAATAATTATGTAAAATTATTTCACACCGTCAATACATAAACATTAAAATAAATTATAAAATAATCTAAATAAGGATTGTATCATTTCATTATGTGATTAGCATGTGTGGGAGCTTTTATCATGGTCCAGAAAAGTTATATATGGGTTCAATTAACCACGCAAAAATATGTTAAAGAATCTCACATCATTCAAGTAAAGATTCGTAAAAGAGGCTCATATTCATGATGTTCCATCGTTAAAGCAGCTTACATTCTTAGTTCGGGATTCATTACACGTGTGGGAAAAAGTGACATCTCCATTTGGTATGAAAAATGACTTTTCCATGGTCGTCTTTGCAAGCGAGTTCCTCCTGTTGAACAAGACGACATTAATCTCTGTATCAAAGACATTTGTCATAATGGGGTGTAGAACTTTTATATCATAACCGTGCACCTTATTCAAGATATAAAGATGGAGATGAAGAGTATATTTCAAAGTGATGAATCTGATGATATCTTGGTGTGGGAATCATCTATCTCGGGAACCTACATCACTAATTCAGCCTACTATTGGTTAACCCTAGTACTGGTGCCCGATCCAAAGGTGGTTAAGAGTTGGTCTTGGATTTGGAAACTTAAACTCCCTGGAAATGTTTGCTATTTTGTGTGGATTGTTATGCGTTAGAAGTTAGATACCAATAAGGTTTGGTGCACTCATCATTTTTCTTTAGATGCTTTTTGTTATAGATGTGGTGCATCATCAGAAACCATTTTACATTTGCTGTGTTACTACCCAAAAGCCATGCAGGGTTAGCACCATCTCAAGTTCGACTTTCATTATGATCATCTTACAAAAGATCTTGAGATATGGTTCAAAATGCAAGCAATTGATCAATATAACATATTCTTACTTATTGGATGTTGGTTTATTTGGAAGTCTTGAAATGAAGGAGCTTTCTCTTACATTAATCACCCCATCTGGTTTATTCTTAGCCAAACTTACTATCTTTATAATTCCACCAAGAAGATTTTTGGTGGTCCTTCTCCTCTCCCTACTCCTAGATTAGTTTCTTGGTACCCTCCTCCAAATAATGTGATTAAAGTTAATGTTGATGATAGTTCAATTGTTAACCCTGGTAGATCAGGATTCGGAGGTCTTCTCAAGAATTCTCTGGGTTTTTGGATCATTGGTTTTGCTGGAAGTTGTGGCCATACTACTTATATTGATGTGGAGCTTCGTGCTATTTCTTATGGGTTACAAATCACTTGGGATCTTGGTTTTAGGGATATCATTTGTGAGTCAGACTCTCAAATAGCTTTGTCTTTCATCAATGACGGGGTCCTACCTACTCACTCTTATGCTGCTTTGATTGATTAAATTTGTTCTTATTTGTTGAGAGATTGAAATATTAGTTTTGTTCATACCTTGCGTGAAGGAAACTCTTGTGCAAATTGACTAGTTAAACTTGACGCCTCACTTAATCATGAACTCAGGATCATCAATATGCGTCCTTCTCCTTATCGAAATATTGTCTAGTTGATGCTATGAGAACTTAGTTCCCGTTGGTAGTTTCTTCTACCTTAGTTTTTCCCATCTATAAAAAAAAAAAAAGATTAATGCTGAATTTAAAATTTTTTCACATATTTTAATAAGAATTAATATGATATATACATTAAAGCATTACTAAATTGTGCTAATTTGATTTTTTTTGGGTAAGCAAAATTTTAGTGAAATGAGTACATAGGTGCTCATAACCAAGAATGCATTTACGACGTGGGTGGTCAATCCAAAAATTTGACAAAACAAAATTATTATTTCTACCTTCTCTACAATACAAATAAATTATAATTGTACTGTTTGATGTGATCTTCCGCCTCTTAAATGATTAAAAAAAATCATTAAAATCTCTCAAAAAAAAAATCATTAAAAAGAACTAGTGTTAAGAGAGACACTATATTTTTTAATTTATCAATAAAATAATAACAGTAGTATAAATTTATTCAATTATTAGAAAAAATTAATACTTGAATGGTTATATATGAAGGATAAATTATTTTAAAAAAAATGTTTAAGGAAAAGATAATATTGGATGAAAAAACGTTACATCAAAAGTCAATATCTTTTTATATAAAAATAGAGATATTTTCTTTGAGTGTTTAGTTTAATATAGAAAGAACAAAGTGTAAATAAAATGGTTTATACAAATGGTAAAATTGAAAAGGAAAAAGCCATTCAAAAAAGTTTTACTCCTTCATATGTCGCAGATAAAGTGTGCTTGCTAACTTTATTTTGAAGTTCCTAAAAAAAACATAATTTTCTAGTTTGCTAATTTATGTTTCACTTTGTAGTGTAAACATATCATCTTACGAATATTTTGTATCTGTCTTAATACACTTAAGAGGAACATATTGTGATGTGTTAATGGTAAGTTTAGGTTGAACAACATATAAAGGCGAGGATCTATAAATTCGATGTCTTACGATTTTGAAAAAAAATATGTGGTGTTAAATTCACTTGCGTAGTTGCTCTTAGTACAATATAATAATCCAACCTAATCAAGCTCCCCCTCATGGTTGACGGTTCAATTGAATCCTTTTGTTGAAAGTCTTCCTAACAATGATGGTCAAATTGCATATCCCATTGAATGTAGCGACAACAACACTGCAAATGTGTGTGACAAGACTTATGTTAAGGGGGAGCATGCTCAGTTAAACGTAATGAACTCCCTCTTAAGAGAGGAGGAGATTGTTATGCAACAATATGTGTGGTGTCTAACCATCAACCACAAGAGGGAGCTTGGACCCATAAGCCAAACATTTCAAGGTTTTAAGAGAATGTGTGTGTCCAACTCACTTATGTGATTGTTTTTACCTCAATATATGTTGATCCAACCAATGAGTCCCCCTCATGGTCCAGTAGTGGCATCAGAGCAATGGTTTGACGTAATGGAAGATGTGAGAGATTTTGACACTTGAGAGTGAGATGTTTTAATGTGTCAGATGTGAGTCGAAGTCTCACATTTGATGGAAGTGTTGAGGTTGAGCAACATATGAGTAAGAGAACCTCTAAACCTGCTGTCTTTGAATTTTGGGAAAAGATTTTGTTTCCAATGTCATTTGTGTCGTTGTTCTTAATCCAATGTAATGATCTAACCCGGTGAAACTCCCAACCATAGCCCTATTACCAACTACAACTTATACACATAAAAAAATACTCACAACAACAAAATAACACAGTATCTCACATCAAAATTTTGACTTTTAGGAATTAGGACAATATTAATGAGTTGGTTAAAGTACTAAAAGAAGTACATTTATATAAAAAAAAATTATGTGATTATTAAATTGATACAAGTAATAATTTATATTTTTAAGATAAAATTTACTTTTAAGACGATACTTATTATCGAGACCCTAAAAATTATTATCAAAATAAAAATGTTCTATGTATATTGGTATAATCCGAGAGGGAACTCATTGATCACCTTTTCTCCTCTTCAATTTACTTTGTAGTTTTGAAGTTGTACTAGTAGGGTTGGGTTGTTTAAGATTATGTTGGAATATGCATATTATCATAATATAACGAATTTTGATATTAGTCTCTAAAAAATCAAATTGAATATTTTTATTCTAAAATAAATTATTTTGTTTTCGGTCCTTAATGACCAGTTTATGTTTATGTGAATGTCAAGATTATAACTCTTTTATGTTCAAATTATATCCTTGTTGTGTCCGTTTATTATGTTCAACATTTATATATTCATTAAGGACAAAAAAAATTGTGAGGATGAAAACATTTCATTTTATTTTTTAGAAACTAAAATCAAAATTTGATATATTTATAGGGACGAAAAATTTATTTAACCCAACTAAAAATGTTTTAGATATAATCTAGTGGAATTTTGAGATGATAGAATGTAAATCCCTTTTATACCTATAGGAAAATTGTTAGGATGAGCAAGAAATATCTTAATCATTTTTGTTTAATAACGTAAAGTAGTAATATTTTATTTAAAATTGTAAAAACAATTTTTAAAATGTTATATTTCAACATAAAACATTTTACTGTAAATTATTTAATTGATGTTGTAAGAGAATCCATTAGCATAACTCTACATTAACCCACTTTTTTTCTTTTGTTTCTGGTTAATGTATAACACACAGGCACAAGCATAAGAAGTGATGATGATGGTGACAGGGACATAGAAAGAGATGTGTATGAATGAATAGTTATGCTATGCTATCCTAGGGTCACACACACTTATTAGTGAGTGTTTATGAACAATGACAAGGCTTGTTCCATTGTGTAGCAAACTACTAACAAAACATAACAATAACAAAGCAAAGACCCTCCTTTCTAAATCTTGTTTTGTTTTTGTAGCATTTTGAAAAGAAAGATATATGTTCCTACTTCCTATCCTTGCTTTTCTCTGTACAAGCCGAAGTAAGCACCCATCACATACTTGTCTTTCTTGTCAATTTAGAGAGAGACAGCCTATGACCCTGCAACTGCAACACAACACCCCCATCAATCTCACACGTGTGACCAAGGTGTTCTTTAGTTAAATAAATAAATAACTATATTATAGCAAAATAAATAGCAATATATACTGACAGCAACTGCTTAAATTAAAATAAAATTAGAATGCAAGTGTCATTGCCTCAGTCTGTACACCTAACTACTTCAATTGTTCAATCTCTTCTCTCTCTTTCTTTCTTTCAAGAGCCTTCATAACTTCAAAGTTCAAACCCTTTTACATGTTTTAGGTTCTTCTTCTTTTTCTTCAATGGGAATGGTCTATGCAAACATGGAGTCTTTATCACTAAACTATGCAGCTTCTTCTTCATCTCAAGATTGCTATATTTCTAAGGAGGGTGCTACTACTAATTGGTCTTTACCATTTATGAGGGAATGTTATATTGAAAGAAACTTTGAGGAAAACAACAACAGTGATGATGGTGGGGAAGGTGATGGTTCTGATTCTGGTGGTGATGTTGGAGAAAACAGTGAAAAAATTAACCTTAATGAAGATAACCCTAATGAGAATAGTTATGTCAGTGGTAAAGAGGTAGATACTGGTCACTCTAAACTTTGTGCAAGAGGTCATTGGAGACCTGCAGAAGATTCTAAGCTTAAAGAACTTGTTGCTCTTTATGGTCCTCAGAACTGGAATCTCATAGCTGAAAAGCTAGAAGGCAGATCAGGTTATATTTCATTTCTTTCCTCTTTTTGTTGTGTCCTCTTTTTTTGGGTCATTTTCTTTTTCTTAACTTTTTTTTTTTTTTTGGATTTGAAGGTAAGAGTTGTAGGCTAAGATGGTTCAACCAATTGGATCCAAGGATTAATAGAAGAGCTTTTAGTGATGAAGAGGAAGAAAGATTAATGCAAGCTCATAGAATTTATGGTAACAAATGGGCCATGATTGCTAGGCTTTTCCCTGGAAGAACTGATAATGCTGTTAAGAATCACTGGCATGTTATAATGGCAAGAAAGTACAGAGAACAATCAAGTGCTTACAGAAGGAGGAGGCTGAATCAATCTGTTTACAGAAGAATGGAAGAGAATACAAGCTTTGTCTCTAGGGATATAGTCACAGCCACAGGAATGGAACCAGTACCACCACCACCTTATTATATTAACCTCCCAAATGGAACACTTGGCTATAACATGGCTAGTTTTCCATATTCAACTTTCCACGGTGTAGTTGATGGTGGTGTTGAGTGTGGCTTAAATGGTTCAACTCATTTGACTAGTAGTAAAGAAGCAATCTCAAGTGACAAGCAAGCACCTACTCCTATTGGCTTGTTTGCTCAACAATCACCACTTGATTTCTTTTCTGGTATGTACATATGTATGCCATATGTGTATATTTAGGTTAAGTCTGAATTTGACAAAATCACTTTAAACCTATAATTTATGAAAAGTAAATTACCCTTTTGAGTTTCAACAAGATCATGATGTCATTATAATTTCATCAAACTCATTGTGATTAAATTGAAATACTAGACATTTCAATTTTTAGTCTCACTTTCATGCTACATTCATTCCCATGAAGATTTTGAATTAATCATTTTTTCCAAGGTTTATTAATATCTCATTTTCATCTATCATTTTTTGGTTTACATTACAACAGTGACTGATGCAAACCTTCAATTAGTTATCTTTTGGTTACATTAATATAACTATCCCTTTCTTAAATCTGCACAAATCAGGTTACTTTTTCTTTTTCTTTGTAAAAAAAGATTAGAATTTATAATATTAATGTTTTCTTGAAATGGATTGGATTTTCAGGAGGTAGAAGAAATGAGTATTATAGCCAAATGAGAAGCTGGGATAGGCCAAGTGATTTACATGAAAATCAACCAACACCAACACCAAGTGGTTTCTACCATGAATATCCACAATATATGATGCCAATGCAACAACAAAACAACAATTTTTACAGTTTCACATCAAATATTTCCACCACAGCAGCAACAACATTAGGCAGTGAAGTTTCACTATCATCAGTGGCAGCAGCAGCAGAAAATCACAGAGATCAAGTTCTGATGAGTAATCCCCTCCTTCAGATGCAATTCCATTTATTGACTTCCTTGGAGTAGGAGCCACATGATCAAAGTTATAAACTAATCAAAAAGCTGCAATGCAACCCTTTTTTTTTTCCATTGAAGCTCCTCAATATAGGTGTGGTCCAACATTACCTAAAAACCATTCGAGGTAAACAGAAAGGATAGTTGCTCTACTTTGGTCACTGTGTTACTTGCGTCATTTCTGTTCATATCACCTATCTCTCTTCTCATTTCCTTTCTTTCTCACATCATATGGGACCCCCTCTCCAAACTTTAATAAAATTATTAATAATAATAATATAATTCAATTTTATTACTGTTACTATAACCTTTATCCTTCCATTATGATCATGTTTTTTTACAATTTATTGTGGCATAAGGGTTGTGTGTTTGGTTTTACGCGGATAACAATTGATTTTGAACGAATTGATTTTCGAGTTTAATGTTAAATAGTTTATGTTTGAATACATCCGGATGAAATGAGTTGATTTTTTCGTTTGAATAGCTTTTAGAGTCAAAATCAATTATATTAGAAAGGGTAAATACAAATCTAAAAGCGTCGAAATCAATTATACATCTCTAAAATTTAAATTTAATGATACCTTAAATAGTGGAATCAAAGATATACATGGTAGATGTTTGAGTCTCTCAATCATTTGACTTTAACCTCTAATCTCTTTTATGAAATGAAAGATGTTTGTTGGAAGTTATAAACTTTTAAGTAGATCTCACTTTACTTGAGAGATTAATGTCAACAATAAGTGCATGAATACCAAACTAAAATAAATAAATTTGGACTAGGTTTTTTATTTCGTTTCCGCCTTTCTACATTTAATTTGGTTCCTCTTTTCTACATTTAATAATCCTTTATGTTATATTTGTCAACAAGCCATATGAAGATTGAAATGGACCATTTGATATTAATTGTCTTGAGACATTCTCTATGTTACTTAGGATATGGCTAATTTGTTAAGCATAAAAAGGGTATTTCAATTATTAAAACAATTTAGGAGGCAAAAAGGACTTGATCAGAATGCACACGTGTAAAAGGCTAGGAAAGGACAAATATTGGTAGTCTTTACTCTTTATTTTTAAGGTTGCTTTTTGGGATTATAAATATGTTTGTTTCAATTTCAAGTTGCTATTCAAACAAGGGTTGTTTGACTTTTTAGTTGGGAAAAAGGGGTATGTGAACTATTTTGGGGGGAAGGTGATAGAGGTGATGAAGATAGTTAAGGTGAAGAAATTAAGGGAACTGTTGAGAACATCCTTTCCTTATGGCCCTTTTGCTATGCAATAACTAAGGCACAAATTAAGCAAGTAATGCATTCAAGATGGTGAAACTATTCAACAGCTTCTCCCTCATCAGCATAATCTTACTGAGAAATTTAATTCATGCCACTCACATGGGTAGTTTTGCTTTGCTTTATATAACTGAATTCTTTTTGTGATCTTACTAGTCTTTCATCACAAAGTTTATTTCTCAAACATGATGAAAACTAGGTGGTTTGGTGAAGTGTGACATTCATTTTAACTGTTTCAAAGATTATAGGAATATTACATCACTAAAATCTCATGCAAATTCAAAAAATATAATGCATATTCAACGGCTTTTACTTGTATAATTTTTTTGACTATATCCACAAAATGTGACTGATGTTCATCAAGGTAAAAATAATATTTAACATGTTATGACAATTTATTTAGTCTTAATCGACCACTCTCTTTATTTTCTGGGGAGGGTACAATTATGTTAGATAACTCTTTGAATAGTCAATTGATTGATATTTTTTTTAGAAGAAGGAAATAGAATGATAATTAATGTGTGAAAATATGCTAAAAAAGTATTATATATACCTCCTTAATCCTTATATATAAGTGATCTTGTGTGTTGAAGGACAAAGGTCATAGAGATTTAGGGTGTGTTTGGTAGAGGAGAGATGGAGGAGAGAAAGAAATAGACAAGAGAAATAGGGAAGAGAGAACACATTTCCACAGTTTGGAACAGCAGAGAAAAAGGAGAGAGAGACCAAATATATGTGGCCCCATGGCTACTCTTCTTCTCCTCTAGACACCGAAGAAATGCTAAAGAAACCTCAACTCTTTTGCTTTTCCACTTTTACCCTTCTTTCTTTGTAGTGGCCACCTTATCTTGAATTGGTATTGCAAGGGGAAAGTGATTCAGCAGCAATACTGGATTACTGGTAGTGTTTTTTGTTGTTGTTAAATATATAGTTTTTTTTGCTTTTTACGGGTGGTTATAGTTTTAAGTAGTATTATCATCATCAAATTAATTATAGTAATAATAATTATAGAGCAAAATGGATACGCACGTGTTGGTTTATTAGATAGATAGGTATACCAAAAATGGAAATAAATTTATGAGTTGATTTAGTTAACTAAATTATTATTCTTTTTACCATAACTAAATTATTTAAACCATGTCAAAAAACTAAAATTAATTAATCTAACCAAATTAAAAAATTGTGTTAATTTGTTAGTTTAATAAATTAATTAAATGAATTCACATATATAGATAAATTATATGTTGATTCCCTCAAGAAAAATATATATGTTGATTGAAGGACTTTTTTAATTTGGAGTTATAAAAAAGGGATTTTTAATTTGGGACATTTTAGTACTTTTAAAAGTAATCAACATTTCTTTCTTCTCTATTTCTTCTTTTCTACCAAACAACTCATCAAATCTCTTCCCTTACTCTCTCTCACCTACTTTTCTCTTCACAACTTCTCTTCACAACCAAACAAAGTGTTAATGTTGTGACCCTACCAATACTTGTTTTCGCCATGGAGTATTATTGATTTGTCAGATCAGTTAGGGTCAAGTGTTTTGACCGTGGAAAGACCATATGAGTGTATGCCCTTAGTTACCGTAGTCCGTAAGCATAAAGGCTCAATGTGGGGCCTATCTAATTTATTATGGGAGAAATTATTTTCCACGGTATTCAGCTCTTGCCTAAAATCACCATTTTGCTTATAATTAATTGATTAAGTTTTATTTTTATTTTTTGGATATTATAATCTGTGAAAACATGTGCGCCCTCCAATTCAAATGCAATCCAAAAAAATAAATTTGCAATTTCAGATTAAACCTAAACCTAAAAATTGCTTATTATAATAATTTAAACCTAGCTTTCTGTTGCGTTGAATCTCTTCCGCCTGCCTGCATTTCGTTGCTTTTTGTTATCCATCTCTTTTGCTTTCAGGTAACTATTTCTTGAATCTTATACTTCTAAAGGGATGACAATTGGATCCAAGTCCGATGGGTACCCGCAAAATACTACAATACATATTGTTTTTTATTTGGCTAAATACTACGATTCATATTATTTTGAGTTGATTTGAAATTTTTTGGATCATAGTTTTATTTCAATTGTGGGTTTTTTTATTATTATCTTTTCATAGTTAAAATGCGGGTAATGGGTGCGGGTATAGACACTTAGGTGCCCATAGGGTATGGGAAAGGACACTAAAGTTTTTGCCCACAAGGGTACGGGTCCGGGTATTTTTTACAAACGCGGGTATGAGGATGAATACTATAGTACCCTACCCATTGGATACCCATTGTCATCCCTAACTGTAACCACTCTATTATGGTATGTGATCATTCAAATATAGTATTACCACAATTCTAACTTTTGGCATCTCCAAATGTCAATATGATATCAACCACTAAAATAAGGTGCTACTGCTACTACCATCCGAACATCTAAATTCTTCAAGAATTGAAGAATATATTTTCAAGATCGTTCTTATTATATTGAAAAAGTGATTATAATCTTAAAATATTATTTATTTTGAAAGGACATAAATAATTAAAGGGACTATGCTCTGAAGACCATTATTAATTTCGACAGGACAATTATGAAATGCACAATTTGGATCATAAAGTATAATTATTTAACGTTTGCGCATGAGGTTTCTTTATGTCTTTTATTCTCGGTCTCACAATTATTTCTTGGTTTGACTTTATTATCTATTAAAAAAGAAAATGGTTTGTCTTTAAAGCCCAACTTATACATCATCTCTAGAATATTGCTTTTCTAATATAAAAAACTTCCTAAAAACACATATAAAATACCTAAATGCATCCAACGGTAGTTAAAAAAGCAAGCAACCTAGAGAAGCAAATAGGTTTCAACCTTAAACGGACAACAATAATTAAAATAGCCGTGAAAGGAGCAAAGCTGGTAAATCAAGTTGAGTTTCTGTAGAATCTGTTACAGCAAAAGCTTGGAAAGATAGCTTCAAGTGGACTCGCATTTAAACTCAAACACGTTTGTAACTCTGAACCACTTTTGGAGCACTACGTGCATATGACTCACAACCTTTTTGTGTATGTATCTCTTTTTAAATGCCATTCTCCATTTATTTTTATAAATGAAGATGATTCTTACTCTTGATCGTCCTAAACGCGGAACCAAGCAGGTACTTAGATGAAGAGATTTCAGTGTTTTTTCTTTCTTATTGACTTGGGCTGGTTGGTATTTGTGTAATGGGCTTACTAGCATGTTGTATTGGGTTATTTCTATATTTTTATTCAACGAGGATTTCTTTTTACGTCCTCTTAATATCTTTTAGACCTCCCAAATCCCACATTTATTAGAGCCGGCATTTTAAAGTGTCTAAGAGAAATTGAGGAGCGTTAGAGTTATTGAAGGGCCTAAAAAGAAATCTTATTTGATTGTGAACAAGAAAATATCAAACGAGAAAGATGATTGAAAGGCTCTCAATAATAAAGAATATATTAGAAATACTATAATTATATCGTAATTTCAAATACCATGATTTTCCATTCGACGTTGACGTTGATGTTCATAATAAATGTGATATTTTATTATAAACAAAATGAACACATCAATAAGATGGAAAATCAAACTACGTCATAAAATAATTTTACGGTGATTAAGAATTGATTTAGATTATATATTTAAAAAGGTTATAGTTTCTTTTAGAGAGATAAGTTATATCTTCTTTCTAAGTTCTTTTTTTCGCTCATCGAAGAGGGATAGTTTTTAGTTCATTTTTGTATTGAAATCACCCTTTTACATCTTGATTTCCCTTCTTGTAATCTAAATGAGTGATTTTCAAATATATTATGTTTTTTGTGTGATTTTGTCGTTTAAGAGTGGAAGAATTGTTTTTTTTTATTAGGGACAAAATCGTAATTTTTTAAAAATTAAGGGGTAAAAAATGGATATAAAACTTGTGTACCTGCATAAGACAGAGGTCTGCGACGACCGTAGAATGGTAGAAATAGAGTGATGGTATAAATATATAGAATTAATTATGTAACGAGATACACAATATACAATAAAATAAAAGAAAAAATATTACATGTGGAAATCGAATGGTGAACTAATTATGCAAAGTGCCATGTAAGTTGATTTGAAGTTCATTTTAACGTCTTATTTTAAAACTCACTTCTATGTGGTATTCTTCCTTATAAATAAGATACTTCTTTTGTAAGAAAGTTATAAAAATTGTGTTGGACCCTATTCTTCTTAGAAGTGAAAGAGAAGTAAATAATAAGTAGGGTTAAGAGTTTTCACCTATCCCAATTATCTAAGTGAAATGATAAAAACATGTTCATGTAATTTTTATTGTTTTAACATGGATAGAGAAATAGTTGACACAAAAAAGAGAGATAAATAACTTAATATTTTTTTATTAAGATAAATAACTTACAATAAGATTTAAGCAACAATACTACTACTATACAGAGTCTTAAAAGATGTTTGGTTATTATTTCTCATGTCCAACCAAAAATAAAAAGAAAGAAAAACTTTGCCTACAATGCAATAACACAACAGAGCATTCAACCAAAACTCTGCTCCATCAACACAACAAACTCATAGTGATCAATTAATCCATCTCCATTTTGATCAACTGCATTAATCATTTTCAGGCATTCCACAAAATCTCTATGCAATCCCAAACAACACAACACTCTCTTCAACTCAGCAGCCTCTATAAACCCATCTTTGTTTTCATCAAACACATTGAAAGCTTCATTCAACTCTTCCAAACTAACCCCATTTTCAAACATATGAGCAATTTCTTGTTCATAACCAAATTCCTCTTTAAAATCCTCATCACACTCCACTTTTAAACCCAGCTTTTCCATCACAACAATGATTTCTTCTTTGCACAGTTTCTCAGCATTTTGAATGCAGCTATTCAAACCCTGCTTCACTTGTTCAGGATTAGAGTAGCTTGAAAGAGTGATGCAATTGCACAATGTGTGCATATAAAAAATTAAAATTGAAAGGAAATATTTAAGTTTAATGTAACATAGGAGAATTATTCTAAGAAACTTTGATGATCCTAACATTTTTATGCTACAAGGTATTTGCTCCATTGATAATAATAAGATAATTTAGAGTTCTTACGTATATATATATACAATAAAAAATAAAAGTGACCCTTGACGAGCTTCAACTAGAAGCGTCAACGCACAACGTTTACTTGTGGTAAACTACAACATTGCTGCTATATTTCCTGGAAACGAATGCGCTAAGATTCCTTTCGGGACACGGCCTAACCCTGGTAACACCACAAAAGTAATCATCCTGGCCCAAAAAATAAAAATAAAAATTATAAAACGATCTCACATTTATAAAACGAGCAAGAACAACTAAGTGGATACAATTCTTTCCTTCAAAAAGAAAAAACAACAACAAAATGGATTCAACTCTAATCAATTCCAGTGTGGGTGTTTGCAAGCGCCAATCGGGTCAATAATTTGGTGAATGAGTTGACCATCAAAACAATAACATATCACGTGTCATCAACTCCATGCCGTATTAACGACCCTTTCGAACCCCAAATAGTCCCGTGTCAAACAAAAAGAAAGACTAGGATATCAAAATCGTTCCAATTCGATCACAAGACAATGACAAATCTTAAGGTTGTGCCTATGCCTTGCAGGCGAACTCAAAACCTCGAAACATGCAGATCTCAACAGACTTGGACAACGATCATAGAATCTAGGAAGGAGAACGTCAAAGCAACGACGACGTGAAACCTATCCCTTGAAACCTGCACAACTCAACAAATCTTACAAATAATCAGAAAATTAATGTTTCAATAAATGTTCTTCTTTTTGACAGATGTGTTAGCGGTGAAGCTTAGGCATGGCAACAAAATCCGTGCCCATGGGTACCCGCCCAAACCAACCTCGATTTGACTGGGTTTGGGTTTTCCCCGATTTCAAAATACGGGTACGGTACAGGTAACGGGGATATATGTACCCACCCCAAACTCATACCCAAACCTTACCTGAATGCAGAAAGGTTATATTTTTGTTTTTTTAGGGGGTTGATAATGGTATGCCATCTTATTTGGTTTGATAATTGTCATGATATAAGAACTTTCATTGATAGTTAAAAGAGCAACTGAATTATTCAATAAGGAAATGTTAAAATGAACACAGATTGTTCGATAATGCATTACAATATTACCATTGAAGCTTAAAAAAACTTTTTTTTTATTAAAAAAATTGATCCACTGCGGGGATGGGGATGGGGTGGAAATACCCGAACCCATTGGGGACGGGGATAGGATTCAATTTCTCATCCTTGTCGGATATATGTAGGGTAACGAGTAAGTATATGGAAGTAGGGGATGGGGAAAGCAAAACCCGTCCCATTGCCATGCGTAGTGAAGCTAGGAATATTTTAATGTTGTGGCCATATAACAATTTTTTTTTTATACTAATAATAAATTTAACAAATAAGCAAAAAAAAATAAAAATCACAGTAGGGTAGCTTAATATAAAAATATACCTACTTATTCAATGATTTTTTTTCCTTTGGGTAGCCACCTAGGCTATGAAAGCAGTCACCCCTGGATGTGTTTCAATAAAAATTAAATCAATTGATTTTATTATCAGTTGAAAAGTTAATATTAAATAAAATTGATTACATTAATTTAATAAATTGTTTGTATTCTTAGAAGTTTAAAGAATTTAATTTATAAGATTTTTTTAAAGAAGAGTCGGGGGGATATAAGATTGACTTGATAGTTAGGTGGTCGAGTTAAAGAGTGGGGTTGAGTGATAAGAATTGTCTCGAGTTCGATACTCATCTGTAACATAAACTAAAAAATAACGATTAACATACTAAGATTGTCAATTAAAAGAAAATGGCTTAGATCTCGATATGTGTTGGATCAGACTTGTTGAAATATATGTTTTATTTGGCAAATTCTTTGATATGCTTTAAAAAAATGGTAAGTTCTTTGTCCGATTCATGATGAAAATTGCTCTTTAGAGACCACAATTTCACTCCCCATCCGCTATTTTTGTATGTGAGATTCAATCGGTTAGTAACTCCCGGTCGATTTTTTTCAACAAAATGAGCAAATTTGAAGTGCCTAAAGAGCAATTATCATTAATGATAAAGATTGTGGGATACAAGGCCCGCCCATTGAAAACACCACCAAAACAGTAATCTAGGGCCACAAATTTATTTATTTTTTATAAAAAAAAATCCCATATTTAAAAATCAATATTGTTCATGTTTAATCAACTGATTTTTTTTATCAATTAAAATATAAATATTAAATCAAATTAATTATATTAATTTAATAAATGATTTGTATACTAATAAGTCTAAAAGATAAAGTTTAAACAAAAAATCAATAATTTTACTAAAATACTAATACGTACGTAATTTTAAAATGTCTCATTTAAGAATTTGGCTTAAACAATGGATATACAATGGTTTAGCCGCTTGGGAGGGTAGTAGAGTTGAAGAGTGAAATGGAGTGATAAAGGTTGTTTTGGTTTGAAACTCACCTCCAATATAAACTAACAAATTAACAACTAAAATACTAACATTGACATTTAAAAAAAAAAAAAAAAACAAGCTGGCTTAGGCCTCAATATGCGATGGCTTGGACATGATGTAATATAGTTTTTTTTTTTTTGGTAAATTTTTCGATATCTATTAAAAAATATGGTACAAGCACAAATTGTTTAAATGATAAAAAATATATATAACATTAGATATAAGTTTAATGCAAAATATCTTTTTTTTTTGGTAGTGTTGTTTAATGTAAAATATCTTTTTCTTTTTTGTGGTGGTTGGGGTTTGAATTTGGACCTTGCATATTTTATGCATTGTCCTTACCAACTGAGCTAAGCTCACAAGGATTGTTTAATGTAAAATATCTGATTGTTCATCATCTTTTATATAAATATTCACTCATTTTAAAAAATTTATAAAGTAACCAATAAATTCATGAAAGACTACTTTTGGTATTTTTATTTCTTTTTAGATATTGATTTAGTGATCAACACATACACAAATAAACACACATACAAGGAGGGGGAATATATGACCCGAATTTGAACCTTAAATTCTACATAACATATCGTCATAACTAAATCACTGTGTTGTAACAACGGGGACATTAAAAATATTTTACAAAATTACTAGTTGTTGCTCTTTGTCTTTATTCTTACATGATTTTATTGATTGATATCTTGGATTCAGTTTACTGCAACTTTCCCAGTAATTAGTGGTTTTATTTGTTTACAGAAATTCAAATAATTTGAGAAAATAGCTTGATTCTTCAAAATTATAAATTTACTTCAAACAATAATTATGCAAACAAATTATTTCATATAAATGATATTAAAATTTGAAACTAATATTGATAAAATAAATATTTTTTTATTCATTTAACACCTTGGGTACAGTCCTAACATAATTAAAGGAGGCTAAAGTGTTTTTTTTTTTTTTTCCATTATCTTTTAGTGAAAAGTAAATGAAAGTGCAGGTTTTTGTGTAACTTACAAAGTAGACAAAAGCATGTGAAATAGAAAAGAGTGTGAAATAAAGACATTGATTGACATCTTTCTTGGTGATTAAGAACAACATGTGAACTTATTTATTGAGTGAATAGGCGAAAATCCCCTCTGAAATTGTAACTTTTGTCAAAAACTCTATTGATTTTTGCAAAACTTTAAAAACTCCTCTAAAATTGTTAAACGTTAGTCAATTACCCCCCTTCATCTGTTTTGGCTGTTACACCATGAGACGGAGGGGGATAATTGACTAACGTTTAACAATTTCAGGGTTTTTTTTTTGAAATTTTGCAAAAATCAGGAGGATTTTTGACAAAAGTTACAATTTCAGGAGATTTTTTTGCCTATTCACTCCTTATTTATTACCAAAAAAATCTGAGGTCTTGCCAATGAATTTTTTGAAATACCTTTTAAATTAAATAATTATTATTTTTTATAAAAGTAAAACATTTTAATTTCGAATGTATTAAACATATCACATATAAAAAAAAAAAAAAAACATATGTACGGTAATAGATGAGAGCATATAAGTAAATTATCGGTCCTAGTTTGTGTCGCACGAAATGGAAAGTTCCAAAAGTAAAAATGGTCTCGTGCCAGAATGGAAATTGTCCTAGAAACTCCCACGAAATTGGACAACGACCTTTCGCCCTGCCGGTAAGGTTGTCCACAAAATGAAAGTCATGGTATAATTAAAGAAAAGGATAATGGTTATTTTAGTGAGTAGTTATAATAATTTATTAATGTATCAAATTTTAAAATAGTCTCTTAATGTATCAAATGTTGAAGCGTTGCAAGTCAAAGAGATCCCATATTGAGATGTTGATGGGAATTTGCCAAAACGGATCCAAGTGGGATAGCTAGTCGTGTCCTTATTTTCCCACGAGAATGAGGATGGGAGGAATCTAACATACCTAATACATATCATATGCCCATTGGTTCCATCTCACCGTTTCATATCATATGCATTCATTCATTCAATATTGTTATGTGAATCGTTGGATAAATTATTGGCATTTTCAATTGCACCCTTTGATTATGGTATCGCTTCTGGATCATTTATAAATACAGCGTTGGCGTGACTCAAAATTGTATGGTGTGAGCATTGCCAAAATCACGAGGCAATTTCTAAATGGCTCCAAATCGCGTCACAATTGCGGGAATTGATGGCCCGACTTCGTTAGTTATTTACACGGCTCATTGAGCTTGAAAATCATGACATGATTCGAGAAAATTGTAGGATGCTTTTTTTTTTAGGATTGGCAACTATAAAATGTTTTTTTTACCCATTTGTTGTGGAATCTCATGAAACCAGAATGATACTTTTTTTAGGTAAATTAGAGCTTTTGGAGAAATTACAGGCTATGGCTTAATGACCTTTGGGAGAGATTCAAAGACTAGGAAAATGTTGGTGCCTTTTGGAGATAGATTCATACGATAAACATGGAAAACCCCTTGAGAGTGTAATCATTGAGTGATTGTAAGAGGGTAAAGCAGAGAAATTTAGGTGATGTTCTTGGTGATCACTAAGAGCTAAATTTCTTTGTCGCTTTGTAACTCTCTTGTTCAAGGGAAGAGAGTGGGAAAAACGTAGAAGTTAATTCTTGAATCTAATTTCTTGCGACTCTTTATATATCTTTATAGTGACTCTTTGATTGTGGTTTGTAGAGATGCTCTCTTTGTTAGATGTATGCCATTGTTGGATCGAGATAGGTAAACAAACTTTTGATGTGTTGTTCATCTACTCTATATTTTCTTTATATTGTTATTCTTTAGTTTGATTGTGATTTTCCTTTGCATTTGGTTGCTAGATTGTGTTTGTTGTTGCTTGAGACTATTTGGTTGTTGGTTGTCATCGATACTTGCTCCAGTCCCTTGTTCTAGTTATTTTTTATATATATATATATATAACAGGTGTGAGTTCAATATGTATTGAGTAAAACGAGATTGAGTGTGGCAACATTGAAGTAACAATACATCGATGTGATTTGATCCGGGGTCAAATTGCACCAATGTAATGTTACACCACTCAATGTCGTTTGACTCGATACATATTTTTTAAATTTGACCGTTGAATTTTAAATATTGTATCATATAGATCATTTATGTAAATTTTTACAAAAATCTAAAATCATTTGATAAGGTTTTTTTTTTGTCAAGTAATCTAGTGGCTAGAGCTCACACATTTAATGTGTAGAAGCGGGGTGTCTCGAGTTCGAACCCCAACACTGAATATAATATACAATAACCCTACCAACTGAACCAAGCCTAAGGTCACATGGATAAATCATTTGATATGTTATTAAGATAAATCAAGATTAACGATTTATGCACTTTTATAGAATGACATTAATCTTGA
Source organism: Medicago truncatula (assembly GCF_003473485.1). Classification (NCBI taxonomy): domain Eukaryota; kingdom Viridiplantae; phylum Streptophyta; class Magnoliopsida; order Fabales; family Fabaceae; genus Medicago; species Medicago truncatula. Next base: position 39,733,825 of record NC_053045.1, on the reverse strand, counting down.
TGTATCTCAATAACATATCAAATTATTATTTTTGTAAAAAATTACATGAATGATCTCATCAGCTATCAACATCAATATTCTCTATCATATCTTTCTTAAATGACAAAGTTGTCAAGCAGATCCATCCCTCTTGTGACATTAATGATCTCAGGTAGGTTTAATCAACTTCGGTTTTGAAAATTTTCTTTCTGCAGATACTACGGTCACGAGCACCGATAGTAAGATCCAAATGGTTGAAATTGGATGCAGAAAATAACCTGTTAATAAATTTATTGAAATATAAAGAACAATTATTAGCACAAAATTGATGAACCATTATACAACAAGATTCAAACTCATCATACATAGAACAAACAATATTCAACAAAATTCTGATGAATCAGAATTATTATTATAAGTAAACAATCAACGAAATAGAATCAATAAATTAATGTAAATAACCTAAGAAACGGTATACCTTAAAAATTGATGAATTAACATAAAGATTTGAAATGGGATCTTGAACGAAGTAGTAGTTTGAAGGCAACGAGGCTGATTTAATTGGAACATAAAACATAAAAATAAACAATTTTCTAAGGTGACATTTGGTTTGAAGGCAACGATGTTGAGGCCGATTGAATGGAGGAAGATGTTGTTTGAAGTGTTAAATTAAATGATGCTTAATCTCATGATATTTGGGCGAGATTAGGTATAAACTCTTGTAAAAACAAAAACTTTGGATTGTAATTTGATGATCCTCTGATTTTGAATCATGACGTCAAATTTTAAGATTTAAGGTTCTTTAGCCCCTCTAACTTGATTGAATTTTGGTTTACCTATACTAATCATCTATTTTGTACGATCGAAATTCACGAGGATCAAAAATTAAAGAATTTTCAAATATAAGGTTAAAATTCAAAGTTTTTTTTTTTTTTTCTTTTACAATATATAAGGGAGTAAACTAAAACTCACCAAAATGACCGAGGATAAACACCATTTAATTTTAACCCTTGTTTTGTGAGACAACACCTTTTTTTTTTATCCGAGAGTGAAGCATGTAATGCCTTTTGTTTTTTGTCATAATTAAAAAAAAAGTTTGTTGTATAAACCATTTACTATAATTTTTTTTGGACCCTAGACTATCGGGCCCCAAGCCTAGGCTCCTCATTGGCTTTGACACGTTATAAATAAAAAAGTGGTTACATACACATTAAGGTTAGACATGATAACAAAATCCATATTCGTCGGTATCGATCCGAATCAAATTCAATTTGATTATATATGTGTTTGAATTTTCCTCAATTTTAAATACTTATATGAGGCGGGTAATGGAGATATAGATACTCATCCCTATATAAGGTGCATGTCTAATTAAGGTGCATGTTGTTAAAACATTTCTTTTAAAAGTTAAGTAGGTGTAATTTAACAGCTTTTGCATGTATTTGTTAGAATACATCAACTTATTTTTTAAGAGTATGTTAGTAAATAATAACTTAAAAGTGGTTAAATATATCTTAAAGTACATTTTAAATTACGAAACTGATTAGTGCATTCTAGCAAAAACTAATATATATATTTGTGTGTGTATACTTTTAAAATATTATCAAGGGAACAACCGAATTAATGATTTTCACACTAGATTCTGACCCACACGTTGGAATTTAAACATGTTTATGGGAAGGTTTATATATACAAAATTCCCTTTTGCCCCATGTTACCACAATTTAATGAAAGCCAAAACCAAGATATATAGAGTTCAAACAGAAAATATAGGCCATTGCTTATAAAAGCACAAAAAAGGATAGCAGAGGATTGCCAAAAAGGTGCAAGTGCCAGGTACAACAGACAGAAAGCCCATTAAACTGAGGAATTGCATCACATGAACTGGGACCCTTCAACAGAAACATGTTCTAAAAAATTTGTGGCCTTATATTTTTTTATTTAGATATGAAATATTTGTGGCCTTCTGCCCTTGATAGAAACTATGAAATATCTCCCTGGCTCTTATTTCAGAGACACTTGTAGACCAACTGAACTTGACAATTACCTATTTCTTATAAACAAATAGAAGATAAAAGTCGCTTTAAGAAACTATAATTGGTCAGTGCTGGCATGGCTAACTAAAAGAAAAGCTAGGAATAATAAATATAATAAGTAAAAGATAAAGTTTGCTAGCTTTATTTTGTCTTTCTAATTTTGGATTCTATTGAATATGTTTGGACTTTTGTGACACTTATTTATTCGAGTTTATCCTCATAAAGTTACCAATGGGCCCAATATTCTTTGTTATTAGATAATGAAGCTTGCTGTTTTTACAGTCTAGTTTTATCTAGAAACACGGAAATGATAAAAAAAATTCAATAGTAGTTAAATAGTGTCAGTTTTTTAGTTATAAGTTAGTGGTAGTTAACTTTCGTTGGAATTTTTTTAATCATTTCTATGTATTCTTAAGAAACAATGGATGTGAAAAAAACAATTCATTTAAATAATTTATTAAGATTTGATTGTACTAATAACAATTTTAATTCTTCATGTTTTTCTTTGCATTATAGATACATGCCATCAATCTTCTATAAAAAAAAATACAGGCCATCAATAGAGTAAAAGGTAGATTGTATTTTAGAGAGAAAACAAATGTATCTAGTAATTATTAAACAAAAATTTACAAATATCATAAATATAGAGAATTACATTTGAAAAATCTAATGAATTATTGTACTTATTATATTTTTTTGATGTGTTCCAGAATTTTAGAGCACTTTGGACCACTATTCTTTTCTAATTTATTTTAGATATTAAAAGTAAAGTCATGTTTGATTCTTTGTCCTATAAATAAAATGCAGTTTCTCTTTTGAAAATATAAAATAAGTTTAAGATAAGATTCTTTTTATGACAAAAAGTTCACTGAGTTGGGTCTTTAGACTCACCAACATGGTTAGGCAGACTTCAAGATCCAGAGAACATCTATAGGATGTGAGTCAACTTCCGTGAGTTCAACTCACAATTTTTCTTCTACCAGCGAAATCCGAACAATAATTGTTGGAGTTAAACTCACGTCTTTATAAAATATGAGTCAACTTTTTATCAACCGATCAATCTATATTGACTAAATAAGAATCTTAATTCTTCATGTTTAATTTTGCATTATAAATACCGACTAATATATTGACTGTATAAGAGAAAAACTGTAACGGGTAATTGTTTATAAAATGATAATCAAACTTGCTAATATCATAAATATAAAGAATTATCTTTAAAAAAATCTAATCAATAATTGTACTTTATATTATATTCTTTGATGAATACCAGAATTTTAGATCACTCTGAACCACTATTCTTTTCTAATTTATTTAGTATGTTGCGAGTAGAGTCATGTTTGATTCTCTATGTCCTATAAAACATGGTTTCTACAATGAAAATCATAGAATAAGTTTAATCAAAGAGAGTATCTATTAGATTCTCATACATGGATAATTCTTCCTTACAAAGTTGAGTTGCAAAACAATGTATGTTAATGTTTAAAAATAAATATTAGGCATTAAGTTATTTCCAGTAGTTCTCTTAAGAGGATTATACACCAGCAAAGTTATAATTAGCTACAAAAATAAAATAAAATAAAAATGAAATAGCATATTAATATCTGTGGTGGTCTAAGTGCCCTACCCTCCAACTTGGAATAATATATGTCGATGAAATTGAGGGCAGGACAACTTGTTTTGTTTATTTCTTGAATATTTCTCTTATTATCTCCAACTGAAAAGTAGGAAAGAAAGTGAAGTTATAGTAATGTAACACCATGAATGGGGGTATCCCACTAACGAAAGGTTGGCATATTAAAGCATCAAGACCTAACTTTTTTGTTGCTGTGTCTACAAAGACTGAAAATGACCTTGATAGTTATTCTCATGTAAAAGAATATCAAGTTATCTTAAATAAGGGATAAAAAGTGCTCCCATCAACTTTCCATTTTCTTAATTTTTCAATGAGTGGTAACAGTTTATTGGCTTTTCTTTTTCCTGTTTTTCTTATGTAGTATTAAATATCTAATAGAGTTGGAAAAAGAAATTGATATCTTTTCAATTTTTAAGATTGAATAGTACATTTTCCTCTTTCTCACCTTGAATCTTTGCTTTGATAAAAACTTTGGAAAATGAACTAATTTTGATTTTGTATTAAGTTTCTTGTATTAACTTTTAAAAAATAATAATAAACACTTACTAATCATGCTATTTTGTCCAGGCATGTAATCTATTTATTTGGGTATATGTATGTGAATCTTGCACATGATCAAGGAACACACTCATTGACATGATGAAACTAGCTATAACAAGATAATGGTGGACATAATACATATGCAAGTTGATATTTTGAGGAACTGTATGAATATAGTATTATTTTGCAAAACTAACATTTTCCTTTTTTAATAAGAAAACAGACAAACAGCAAAAAAGAAAAAGAAAATCATATAAATATCATAATTCTTTGAGACTAACATTATTGTATGAGAGAATCTTCAAAAAAAGGTAACAAAACAACAGGCTTCCAATGAAGATTTAACAAATTTATTCTAAACAATTGGATTTTAGCCTAAGAATCTTCTTTCCTTTCTCTGTTCGCCTTGTTTTTTTTCTTTTTCTTTTTCTGTCTCATATATATATATTATCTATATGTACATCAAGATATTTACCCAACATATTATCAAATCTGCAACAGAAACACCTGTTCAGTTAGGCAGGCTCAAGATAGCAGCTACTGAGGCTAAACAGCTAAAGTACAACACTGTTGTCCTAGGACTCTTGCATGGAGGTTGGTCAACTATACTTCCTTTTGAGCATAATAAAGATCAAGAACTTGTCAGCAGAATAAGGTTGCATTGATATAGCTACAATTCTCATAGCAGTGTAATCTGATGTATTTCAATGCAATTCACAACTAGGTTTCCTCATGAAAGGTACGAGACCGCGATAAAGCCGCAGGGTTGGCATACATCAGCGGTGACGTTCCAACCGAGTGATTCATGTCCTTTCCCTTGGACTGAAATCCATTGAACATGCCTCCTCCATTGAGAGAATTGGCCTTGTCATTATTGATCCCAAGCTTTGACCATAATGAACTCTTTGCAGCTTCACTTGGGTCATCAAATCTAAGTGTCTTTGGGATCAAAACGCTGCTTTCGGTACTATTGTGTTCAGTTTCAGGCTTTTCTTTTGGTGAGTTGACTGAGGTAATGATGTTTCCATCCCTTGAGTGTTTCCCCAAAGTCGGTACAGAACTATGAGCAGAGTCACTTTCATTAACAGAAGCACTTCCTGGTGAGATGCATGGTATATTCCATGGAGGTGGCATACAACCCCAATATGCAGGTGGAGTTACGGGAGTATAGAATGCTAATGGATAGTTTGGTGGACAAAAGGTAGGAGGAGGCATTGCAGAATTCCATGTGTAAGGCAAAAAGGGACTTGGAATATGTTGTAACTGAGGAGGGAAACCTTCAACTCCTTTATCCACTAACCCATTTGTGCTGGTGTGGCTTTTTCTCTCTGATGAATTTGAAGCCGTAACCGAAACTCCAATTGAGTGATCATTTTCCCCACCATACGAACTTGCATGATGAAAACCATTTGACACACAATTTTGAGTTCTTTCAGCGATGTTCAATACAGAAGCCATGGTGTTGCAAAGTGGAGGATTTGAATCAAACGTCAAAACAGCTGCTCCATTTCCCAAACTATGTATTCCATTAGGGGAATTAAGTTTAGCTCCCTCTGGAATTATCAAGTGTCGATAATGCGAGGTAGATAAGTTCTTGTTCTTGCGGCGACCAGCTCCAACAGGAACATTTCTCATTGTTCCTCCTGCAGTCCAATATCTTTGACATTTCTTACAAAAATGACGAGGCTGGTTGACATTGTAATTGTTGAAGTAACAAAATTTGGTGTCCATGCTATTGCATCGCGGGCATGGAATTATTTTGTCAGGTTTCTTCAAAGTTTTTTCTTCAGAAACACTAGTCTCGCTTTGTTCTACATTTGTAGAAGATTTCAATAAAGAATTCTCGGTTTCAGCTGATGGAGTCTTAGGAGGATTCTCATGTACAACTGAAGATGTTGTGAGAGCTCTTAAATCCTCGGTAGTTTTTTGCGAGGCTTCATCATCTTGTGCTGTAATTAGTTCTTTCCTTGATGGTTCCTAAAACAATGAATATGATTAAGATGAGAAACACTAACTTACTATATACACAAAAGAGAAATTACAAAGCAGTAACTCAGAACCTCACTAAAAGTAAAAAACAAAAGTATGGTCATTTAAACACCGAGCATATGTGTATTTTAACATTGGTATTGCTGATATAGAATATCTGATATGCCACAACATATAATTTTAGCATGAGGAACATTATGATATTGTAATAGCAAAAAAGGGTCATTATTGTCAAAATTGATCATATTTTTCTCTAATTTAGTGACTCTGACTCCTCATTTATGGATTCTCATATTTTTTTAAAGTTAGGCTAGAGGCATAAGTATTGTAGGAGACAACAATAAGGCCTAAAATCTAACAGTCCATAAAGCTAATCTATGGTATTTGGTAAATTTCATACCAGTGATATGTGCATGAACAATTTCATATAAATAATTATTTTGTGATGTCATAAGGTCACATATAATTTAGATAATTGTTATTTTGACAGAGAACAAGGACATGAATATGGACAAAAAGTGTCTAACCAAAATAGTTTAGTTCAAGTCGGCATGAAAAGTAACCAAAAAACTTCAATCAAGGCAACGAAATAGTCATAGAAATTCTGTGATGCTACATGAAAACTACTAAGAAAAGAATAAAGCATAATCATTGACCAAAACAAAAAATTGATAATTGAAAAAACCATAGCAAAACAAGGTAAACCACATAATATATTAAATATTATATGCTCAAATTTATATTCCAGAATAGATTCGATCCAATTTCACTGATGGGAACCACATAATGAATTTGAGCCACAACTTAATAAAAAGATTCAAACACTTTAACAACAACAACAAAAAAAAAATAAAAAAATCAACGTAGCCATTGAGAATTTCAGCAATTCCTCAATCCAATCGACATCAAAAACAAAAATTTGAACAAACCCATTAACAATTGACTGCTTAAGAAAAATGGGTTGGAATTAGATTTACAAAACAACATGTTTTTTCAATTTTCGTTTTCACTACAGAAACTCAATCATATGAAACCTTCATGGCACGTACCTCAGTTTCATGTTGTATTGCAGAGGTGAATTCTGGCGGAGAAGAAGAGGGAAATGAAGAGTCGTTGGCAGGGATGATCAGTGGAAGAAGCGGAATTGTCCTGCCAAAGAGCTTTATCGCAGGGTCTTTTACCTCTGACATTTCTGTAGGAAAATCTGTGTGCAACTCAGTTTTTTTAGGAAAAAATGAGTGAAAATATTATGAGATGGAATATATAGTAGTTGTTGAAGTGTTAGTAACTTTTAATTTATGACTCATGTTATGTTAATTTGTATAAAAAAAAAAGGGATATTATATTGTTTGATGGATCAGAAAGAGAGAGAGAGAAGGAGGGAAGATGCATAGAAAATTTGTGTATGAAGGGGTTTGAAGGTTTTATTTATTGTATTTTTTATTAACTAAGTGGGTAAGAGAAAATATGGTGCCACTTCAGCAAAGAGGAGAAAATTTTGAGCCACAAGTTGTTGTGGCCTATGAGATCTTGGAATGCAGTTGGATTCCCTCACATCGTTTGTAAAGATAGTGCTGTTCTGTCACATCCCTTTTTCCTCCCTGTCAGCACTTTCAATTTTTTTTGCCTTTTTGCATATTACTTTTCAACTCTTTTCTCCTTCCTATTCGTGGTCAAATTTGCTCCCAAAGTCCTACCTTCTCTATTTGACCTTAGAGAGAATCCATTTCCCTCACTCTTCTTTCTTTGCATTTGGATCAGAGGCATCATGGTTATTGAGGAGTTGCTTGTCTCCACTATTAGATCTGAAATCAATAGTCGAGATTGTTTACTTGTTTTAGGGTTCGATTTATGACTAATGGTTGAGATGTCTTTACATCGTGTAATTACGTGTTGTTGAACAACATGCAATCCATATTCTCATTTTTTGCTAATTTTATAGTCTACACCTTCGTCATAATCGTAGGGCAGTATGAATTGATAAAAAAAATATTTTAAATAATGACTTTTGTATGAGAGTTCTTAATTGTCACCGCTTGGTTTGAGTTTGTGAAATTAAGTATATGTTTACCTATGACGTAGTTTACACAATAAATTGTCTCGATCATTTATTTAGAATTAGGTGACTAAGTTATACATTCATCAAATTAACTTTGAATAACTATATCATTCATTTCGATTGAATGATCAAGATTGACAGGAATGTAGTTATTGCATGGAATTTGATTCTCTTACGCATCTAGTTTGATATGCTCACATTTCAATTCTAAACACTAAATATATGAGAAGTCTAAGATTTGTTAAGGTGGTTAACTGTGCGGCGGGAGAATGTGTATGATAGAAGTGCACATTTCTTTAATTAATCAAGATTATATAACTTGGACTGACAAATATAATTAGCATCCTTTTGTTAACACAACAAAAAGATTGTTTTAGTGGCCAAATCAAGCGCCTATTTAAGCAACCTGATTCAAATTAGCGACCTTATGAACCCGAACAGAGTGTGGACGGAACCACTAAACCAAGTTTAGTTTCTTTTCATTTTCTTTTCGTTAGAACTACTTAACCACTATATATGATGATGGGCCGAAATACATTTTTTTGGGCCATGTGTTGTAGCCCGACCTCGATGGGCTTTGGTCTGGCCCTGTTCAAATGAACTTTGAGAATGTATATATAATTGAGTGCACCTCACGATTGGTATTGAAGAGAAGGACAGTAGTGACCACTTATAATTGAGTATAATGGATTAGGGGGTTTGACAGAAGTCAATAATGCTATTTGTAAGCTATCATTCGACAACAACCATGTGTTTTATCTGGTTTTGGAGTTTTTCACATTATATTATTATGTTGCGATCATGTTTCTTAATTTTCTGTGTTATTTTCCCAACAACTGAAATCAGGAACTTTGATTTAATCCAATAATATACATTTTTAGTATGCATTGTGGATGCGACATTGTTCGATCTTCTACATAAAAAATGAGGTTGATACTATGAAAGTGTTACTTTGGATATCATATGGCTAGCAAAGACTTGGTACATAAGTGTGTCTATTGTGACTCACCTCTTTTTCACAATAGCCTATCTGATGTACGAGTTTCTAGTTTGCCTACAATTGTAATGTCAAGTTATGCAATTATTGCGAAATATGAGAGTAATTTGATGAAAGAATGGATCTTGTATCTAGAAAATACAATTCGATGAGTGTTGATACTGTTGTAAATTTTGAGTATATTTCAAAAGTTTCAAATATTTTGTGTCCCATATTTTTAATTGAGAAATATAGAAAATTATTTTAATAAAAAAATATTATTATTATATTTTAATTATAATGTTTGACTTGGTTTTGTAACATATTTTTAATTCCAAATTTTGTAACTGCCTTTCCATTAATGTCTCTTGAATTTGGCTATTACTAAGAGCATCTCAAATGGGGGGTCCTTACTTAACAAGGACCACTCCCCGTTAAGGACCCTCCATTGAAGGAAGAAAAAATGAGTCACCGTTAAGGATCGAGCAACTATATAAGAACTCTCTCTCTCCTGGGTAACTAACGGGTCCCACGTTTAAAAAAGTAATAAAATGTGTACTACTTAGTCCCACTTGTAAAAATGAGTAATAGGTAAATTATTTTTGTTTAATCATGTAAATATAGTATTTAAGTACTTTTCATTGGAGTCCATATTAGTGTATTGTCATTGAGTCCTTAATAGGTACTTTTATTAAAAAATTATAAATAAGTGATGTGTCACATGGAGTCCATTTAAGAAGTCCTTATTAGAGAACTACCATTGTGGATGCTCTAAGGCTTCTTGGTTTACAAAAGAAGCATGTGTTTTGGCTGATGCACGTACAGAAGAAAATAGCAGCACTTTTCTGATTTGCTTTCATCAATGTTGAAACAAAACAATTATCTCCATCCCTCACAAATCAATTTTGGGTTACATCTCCTGCTATGTTTGTGATAGATTCAAGTTGTTCTGTCACCTCTGATGTGATTCATATCAGGGAAGAACATGTTGTATCCTAGGAGGATATGTGCTTATGAGGCGGATAAATCCTTAAGGATAGTGATTTTGTCACGCCTCATGTTAGTTAACGGTTTACTATCCTGCTGCTCATCGCCGTCATCGTCGTTCATGGCACCGTTACCGAGTTCAAATTACCGCAATTTCAAGAAAGATAAGTTTACTTGTTATCCCTCTTATTTATTCTCTTTAATTGATGCTTTTATTTATATGATATTATTATTTATAGAGATAATTTACTCCTAATTTTACAACAGATACAATCAAGATTACACAAGACGTTGAAAGAAAATATTTCTAATATGAATAATAAGAAGTCGGAGGAGCTAGGTTTGAGAAAAACTTCACCTATGTTTACTTAAGAATATCTCGTGAATGTGCAGAGCATGTTGTTAGCCAATGAGCTTTGGGAAAAACTTGAATGACTATATTAGGTGAATGACATCTCAAATCAAGTGTTCTTGCAGGAGCAAATTTTATAATTTAGGCGTGAATGATTATAGGAAAATATCTGTTGGAACATTGATGTGATGTTGGATGAAAAATTGAAAGATTAAATACTTTGATCTAATGTTTGTGAATTGAAAAAAATAGATTGTGGGGGTCCCACATAAAATAGAACACACACATTAATAGTGTTAAATTGTGGTATTTAATTTTTAAATACTTGATAATGATAAAAATAATAGTAATTATTATTTTATTCGAGAATATCACTTTCCATAAATTTAGTTTATGGTGGTTGTTATAAAAATAATAATTTAATTATTATTATATTTCCTTCATTCAAATCCAATAGTTTGTTTCCTCCACTTTTGTGGATTTGTTTCTTTTGATCCTATCCACAAGTGTTGTTGAACTGATTAATGGATAAATTCCATTTTAATCTTATCCATTAGAGTAACTGTTGTCGCAATTTTTGCTAAAACAGTTACAGAATCTCTATATAAATAGAGGAGTCCACTTAGTTCAAGAAACACACCGAAATTCACAGTTGATATTTCCTGTGTTTCTCCTCTCTTCTCCCTCCTTCGACTTGTGTTGACAAGTCCTTCTCCTTTTTCTACTCCTTTCTGTCCTTTCGGAATTAAGAGTATTCTTAAGACCATAGTCCCTTTTCAGTTTAATGTCCCTTCGGAATTAAGAATGGTCTTAAAACATAGTCCCTGCGATAATATATGTCCCTTCAGAATAAAAAGTACTTTTAAGATCATAGTCCCTATTTGGAATAACAATGTCCCGTCGGAATTAAGAATGATCTTAACGGTATATATAAAAAGTATTTCAATATTTTTATTTGAGGAAAAATGGTGGTATCACCATATTTGAGTGGTCGTAGTACCATATTGATAGTTTGGTTTGAGGAAAAATGGTGGTATCACCATATTTGAGTGGTCGTAGTACCATATTGATAGTTTGGAGAACTTAAAGTTAGAATGGTATTAACACCATATTTGAGTGGTCTCAGCACCATAATAGAGTGGTAACAATACCATATTAAAGTGGTTTCGAACAGTTGTAGCTGGACTTGTTTTATCCTGGAGGCGGCGTGGTTGATAGTCTGCCTTGCACAATTTTGGGCAGTGCCACGAAACGTCTTAAAGAGAGTGACCTGGTTGTGACTCAACCTAGTAACAACTTCGGTAGATAATTAATAGAATTTGGAAATCCAAAAACAACAGTATCCAATCATTTTAACATTCTTTATAGTATATCTTTAATTTTTTTTTTTTTTTGAAGAAGCCAAAATAAAATATTATAAATCAACGATGTGATTCATCTTGCACAGGGTGTGCAAAGAGATTCACTCCGTAAATTATAGGTTGTTGGTGTTGAGATTGACGATGAATATAGAACCTCAAGATTTATACAATCTCTTCCATCTTTTTATGAGCATATCAAACTTATTTTGATATATATATGAGAAGGAAACTATAAGTTTTAGAGAATTTGGCAATAAAATCATTTCCGAATAAATAAGATTGAAAAGTGAGTATACCTATTTCAAAAGCTCTATGTTACTAGTCAGAGGCGAGTCTTAAGTGAAAAGGAACCATGAAATGAATATTAAATGTTCAAATATTTAGGTGAAGCAGAATCTATAAGAATGCATGGAGTCGAATGTTAACAATGTCTTTCGCATGATGGGAGAGGATGATCTTCTCTAAAAAAGTGTATCCTCGTGGCATCACCACATGTCATGAAAAATAATAATGAGTTTTTTTTTTTTTAATTTATTATTAGTACCCGAGCATTGATTTATAAGGGTGGTAGTAGTTTTGGGGAGAGTTATCCATGCAAATTTAATTCAGTTGATAAAGATAACATAATAAATGTAAAGTTTGAGGTTCGAATCTCGAATACTATTAAAATTAAAGGGCTAGACTTTGTAAGAAAAACAAGGTTGATAATAAGTATAAATTACTGGAAAAGTTAGAAAATTTATATCTAATATAAAAGTATAAAATCTAATATATTGATAATAGTTATTAAAAATATCATTTATATTTAAATAAGAGGCATCTATGCTAGGGCTAAAAGACTTTTTTTTTTGCTTGTAGCATGCACTATTTGGTTAAACGGACTTCTAAAAAAATTATTTGTATTCTCTATTTAAAAGAAAGGCTCGCCAGACATGAGCATGATGTAGGATAGGTTGTAGGCATTTGTTGGTCGATCTAATCTATTTCTATCTTTAATGGCTGACATCGAAGCAAGGTACCTTTGATGATTAAAGAACTTTACGAAAAAGCCAACATGGAATTGGACTGTAATTTTCATCCTATATTTTGACATGTAAAATTTCTTAGAGTAGTTTAGCTTTAAGTAAAGTATCCTCTTTATAGTGGAATATGATAGTTATTTTGAACTATGATATACGTTGTAGACAATGGAAATCGAGGATGTATTAACTTCAATCAAAGTGAAGATTATTGAAGTTGATTGAAACATCTTTGAGTAAGTTTCACACTGCCCAATATTTGTATAGGAAGAAGGAAAAAAAGGCTATATATAGCTTAAGCTCTTCGTTTCAATATGCATGAAATATTTTAAGCTTGTATTAGACTCTTTTATTTCTCTATACTTGAGGTTTAGAGTGTTGTGAGGTGTATGTTATATATTTTCTTTGAAGAGTGGTGTACGATGGGTGGGTGATTTGAGAGAAATTTATGTTGAAGCTAATAATTATAATTTGTTGAAGACAACCAAAGGTGAATTTCTCTAAAAAAAAAAAAAAAAACCAAAGTTGAATTTGGAGCCGTGATACCCCTCTTGATTTTATGTTTTCATGTGATTTTGATTAGAAATATAGTTAGTTAGTTAGGATTTTAGCGAGTGTGGTGATACCACAACAACATTTACCAGAACAAAAAAAAATCTTAATATTTAGTGGTCTAAATAAAATCCTAACCAACTAAATAGGGGTCCGTTTTTGACGTATCTGATTAGGCATCTAAATTAGAGGTGGGAATGAATCGCGGCGAGTCGGACTTTGTTTAAATAGGCATGATTTAGTTGAAAAAACTAAGGCCTAAGCCTTAACCTTTTATCCATCAAAGACTTTATTTTAAGTGTGACCTAACATTTTTAAAAGTCTAATCTGACCTACTAGCCTGTCTAAAAGCTTAGTTTGTGTTACAAATTTCAAGCAGTGTCCATTCATCAATTTTTCTTTCCTTTTCAATTTGTGCAACGTACTTAATGTAGAGATAAACATTAATTAGATACACATTAAACTAATAAAACACAATCGTAAAATTTATAGATGGATAGAAACTCAAGAATAATCATGTCTGATTACAAGAAGGATTTCAAAATTAATCTGATAATCATACTTAACTTTAGACATATTAGTACCAAGCCTCAAAAGTTCACACAAATCGAAAAGTTCACACAAATCAAATAACAATATGGTATTTAATGATAACATAACAAGCTTTCAAACAGTAAGAAACTGAAAACAAAATCAACACTTAAGCAGGAAAAAATGCAAAAAATCTTCAATGTCATAAAAAAAAATCACCAACTTAATATGAGAATTTGAAGGAACTATTTTTTTTTTGTATTACTATATAAATAATAAATGTGGGAAAATGTAATATACTCATATACGGGCCGGCATGATAAGCTTTTCTATAAGCCTAATCTAGCATATTTAAATTAATAGGCTTTTTAAAAAGCTCATATTTAACCTATTTATTAAATGAGTTAGGTCGGGTCGGGCTTTTAGTAGGCCGAATCATAGGCCCCTGACGAGCGGCTTGACCTATTCCCACCCCTAATCTAATCTAGATAAAGAAGTTCCATTTTAGTTAGTGGTATTCTACATGCGGGACCTACGTAGGCAACTATGAGTGCGGTTATGGTGCATAAGGAAATCCTTATGCACCCTGCATAAATTCAGAAATGGTTTTGGAGTACAACTCACAGAAACCATTTCCACACCAAAATGGTTTTGGCATAATTTTATGCAGGGTGCTGGAAACCATTAAGTATATCTAATGGTTTTGGAGTACAACTCACAAAAACCATTTCTGAATTTATGCAGGATGCATAAGGATTTCCTTATGCACCATAACCGCGTCCGGCTACTAAATGGGGATACACATTTTTGAGTTGGATTTTTTTCTTAGATGTAGTGATTTTCTACAATTTAGTTAGAACTTAGGCAACTAGTTAGGAAATTAAATTCTAAATAACTAACTACATATTTATAGCAATATATAAGGGGATACACCCTTGGGTTTGATTTTTTCTTTTATTTTTGTCCTTAGTTAAACTATTTTATTATTTTTATTATACAATTTAAATTATCAATTAAAAAATTAGTTAAATCTCATTCAAACATGAACAATCCATAATAATAGAAGAAAATAATATTGGACACAATAAAAAGCGACCTTAGATAAAAAAATGTTTTAGTGTAATATTTTTTTCCAATTTTACCCTTCCGTCGATTATATTTTACTATTTTATCGTTCATTGCAAATAAAACCGGAAAGACCGACACAGTATTGGCCATCTTTAAACTACTCTCTAATAATTTTCGACTAATTTTCATCATTTATTTTCTACGTCTAATGTCGTTTTTCATTTAGGAAGTATTAGCTGAAAGATTGGCACTACGTACTCGTGTATCTACATTTTTTATTTTATTTCTATGTATTTATGTTTTATGTGTTTTTAAATTTTAAAAAATATGAGATTGTTATGAGAAAAATTATCGCATTTTTTTTTTCAACTAAAAGATAATTAGTTTTCAAAATTCATATAATTTATGTGTAGATTTAAATTTAAAAAAGAATTGAGCTGCTAACTGTAATTTTGTACATAAAAGATCTCACCAAAAATAGTTAATTGATGATTAACTTCAGAGTTATCTTTATATAATACTATAAATGATATAAATTACTTTTCTAGTAAGAGGATGCAAAATGTAGATCCCTCATTTGGGTGTCTAATGAAGTTTGAATTTGATCCATTATTCACCGTCTATTTATTGTTCATTTATAAGAGATGGATAAACACAAGTATGATATCAATGAAATCTATCAATGAAGTCAACTTATTAAAATGAGTTATATTAATATTTAGGTTTAATTGTACTTTTGGCCCCCTATATTTCAAGAAGTTACGATTTTGGCCCCCTAACTAATTAAAATAGAAAACAGCCCCCTATGTATTGGATCTTTGGCCCCCTAACTAATTAAAATAGAAAACAGCCCCCTATGTATTGGATCTTTGACAGTTTTGACCCCCTAGATCAATTTTAACTCGGTCAACGCTGACGTGGCACTTCAAAGCCGCCACATGTGCATTGTTTTAATTAAAAATAAATAAAAAAACCACATATAAATTAAAGAATTAAATAAATGAAGAAAAACAACAAATAAATAAAAAAATAAAAAAGAAAGAAAAAAAAGGAAGGAAATCGTGTTCCAAAATCTGATTCTCCCTCTTCTTCCTCTCGTCTCTCTCTAAAACACTGATTCTCTCTCTCTCTCTCTCTCTCCAAAACCCTTTGTTCCACAATCTTGATTATTCGGAAGCTTTCTGCCACTGCTTCATCACCACCATGGAGTTTTAAAACACTTTTTAACTGATTCAAGAATATATATTCATACTATTAAAGATTATTCAGATATTCCTGCATTATTCATGCTGACACTGATAATCTTGCATTTATAATTGCAAATTAACAAATAACTGAGCAGTTTATAATAAATATACAGATAGGAAACGACAGAGTAAGGGAGGAAAAAAAAATTATATGATAAATATATCAGGCTAATGGATTGTTAGAGAACAATGGAGGTGTAATTCTTATTCAAGTTATGTATAGGTAACATGAAACTAATATAGTTGTATTGTTTTGTGCCCTTTATGTATGTCAAGGTGCATGTGATATGCTCCTTTTTCTTTTGATAAAAATGAAACTTTCGTTTCGTTAAATAGAACATTATTTCATTATCGCGCTTGCATTGAGCTACTCATCCTTTTTCCACTTTTTCCATGCTTCTGTCAATGGAGCAAGTTCTTGAATTAGTGTTTTAGAGAGAGATGAGAGGAAGAAGAGCTAGAATCAGATTGTGGAACACATAGGGGGCTGTTTTGTATTTTAATTAGTTAGGGGGCCAAAACTGCCAAAGATCCAATACATAGG
The DNA here is from genome assembly GCF_003473485.1 of Medicago truncatula. Lineage (NCBI taxonomy): Eukaryota > Viridiplantae > Streptophyta > Magnoliopsida > Fabales > Fabaceae > Medicago > Medicago truncatula. Next base: position 39,716,949 of record NC_053045.1, on the reverse strand, counting down.
AGGCTGTTTTATATTTTAATTAGTTAGGGGGCCAAAATCACAACTTCTTAAAACATAGGAGGTCAAAAGTGCAATTAAGCCTAATATTTAATTATCTTTATCTCTCTCTTATAAATAAACAATATACATAGAGTGAGTAAATAGAGCAAATCTAAGCTCATCTAAATGAGTTCCACATATATACATCACTTATTTTATATATTTTTTTTATAAGCTTATCTTTTTTAATGCTAATACTTAATAAACACCTAATTCAACCGATAACTATATGTCAACACATTTCAACAATGTTTATTTATTTCACCAATTTATTAAGTATGGTCTACGGAAAAAGTGAAGGGAGTCCTTCCATATGCATTATTCTCTAAAATCATCCTAAATTTTAACTCTACAATTGAAATGTTATTTAATTCAATGCTAAATATTTGAAATATCAACCAGATATAACTTATTTCTTGTATTAAAATCTGCGGAGTTGAGTTACACATTTGACTTTCTTTTTTTATTGAAAGAATTATACATTTTTTTGGTGGTGGTTGGAGTTTGAACTCTGGACCTTGCATATATTATACATTGTCTATACCAACTGAGCTAAGCTCAAACGCACGAAAGAATTATACATTTGTCTTGAGGGTATTCGAGTCACATATATTGTATTTATTATATAGGAATTAAAGAGGTTGAATGAAGTCGTGAACATAACTGGAACAGACCAAACTGAAGAGGAGAGGAAGACTTCATGCAGGCTGCCAAGCAGGGTCAAATGGCTGCAAATGTGCTTCAGCCAATTCATTGCAAGGCGGCTTGACTAAATGGATTTCTTTGTCCTTCAGATCATTTCCTTTATGTAATTGGGTATTTTCGTTCTTTAAATTGATAAATATCAATCAATTTAATTATTTTTTAAAAAAAAATTGCACCAAATGTTTAACAAAAAATCATTTTCAATAGAGGGATTAAATTGATTGATCTGTTTAAAGAACTAAATTTGAATAGTGATTTGTAATAATTGTAACATAGTGTGCTCATCAATCTCACAAACCTATAGACTTTGGTCTATGGTTGCTGCATGCAATTTGAATAGTAAAATCATTAGCAATATTATCGAAGTTAACCCACTTGGGTTGATCTAGTGGTATTGGCTTGGGACTTGGGAGTGTGCTCCTCCTCAAGGTCTCAGATTCGATTCTTTCTGGTACCAATTTGAAGGGATTAGTTTAGCTTCTTCAAAAAATATATTATCGAAGTTGCAAATTGGAGCAAGAGATGTTCTTTCCTAGCAATATATTTCAAGCCAAAGAAGTCAATGAATAAAGGAACCAAAGGTAACGTATTTGAAGAAACAAGATTGAAGTGTTCGTGTCATTGTGCATATTGCTTGCCATGGCAGAAGGAAACAATGCCATACATGCTATGCTACTTATGATGTATATATTAGCATCTTAGTGTAGCATAAGTAACAAAGAAAAAACAAGCTGTTAGGACATGACTTCCAATACAAATTGTCAAACCCACATAATTTTGAACTTCATGCACCACAGCTTAAGTGTTTTGGCCGACCAAAGAGGATAATGGAGAGAAGCTCAATTTCCCATTTGTTGAAATAAATATGTACTAGTGGTGGTGGGACTGCAAGATTATGGGTTAGAGTTGGAAAGGTGTCAAGGAGATAAATAATTGGCTTGTAGATAAATAAATCAGACAACTTAGAAATTTATATATGTCACGTTTCCTCAGATTCTCGTGGGATGGACTTAAGATTCTGTATTTGCTATTATATCCTAGCATGCAGAGCAACTTGATAAATAATCAGAACTTAGTTGAAAGGAGGAAAATGGTATCTTCTATGTAGCAACATGCAAAGAGGTTTTGCAAATTTGTGACATTGAAGTTGTTAGACTAACGTATATGTTTTTCTTGTTCTTATTATTAAATCTCATTGCCGATGTGAAATTAATACACAACGCAACATATAAGCTTCAAATAAAATTCTAAGAGAAATGCTAGAAACACACATTTTAGTATATATTTTTCAACACATTCTCTTTGATTGATTAAAATTCTTATGAGACCCACCAAATTTACATGAGACCCACATGATTTGGTGGAGCTTATGTGAATTTTAACCAATCAAATAGAATGTGTTGAAAAGTGTGTTAAAATGTGTGTTTTTACCATTCCTCAAATTCTAATTGTTTTCTAAATTGGTTTCACATATACTATCATTCATTTTCTTTTTTTTATTGGTTTCACAGATTCATTTTTCTAATTAATACTGTTGGGTTGGGCTTTCTTCTCTTTCTATACATTGGGCTGAGTTTCACTCATACCAACTTCATGAGCTTTTATCCCCACCTCCTATGATTTTTAAAAACTGCTTCCTTCTGAATTTAGCAATGCAAGCGAAGAAGAAAATAAAAACACCATTTTTTAATTTGGACATTCAGAAAATAATAATTATTAATGGATAGGATCATAAATTTACACGTCTGGATTGACAAATTCATAAGGGTGTAGAGAGAGAGATATTTTAATATTTTATGGGTGGTGGTGAGGGTTTGAACCCAGAGTCTTGCATACATTATTCATTGTCACTACCAACTGAGCTAAGTTCACGAGAATAGAGAGATTTTAATTTAAAAACATATCACATTCCTTTAAATAAGGAAGAAATCATAAAGATATGATAAACATAATTTCAAATATAAATCCGTATTGATTTTGTCAATAAAAACAAAATAAAATAAATCCTAATGATGTCATTTTTCAAATCTAAACATAAATGTCAAAAGTCTTCTAAATATAGTTAGGCATAATATTTTTAACACTCTTTTTTGATTGAATATCTTTTGGTCATCAATTCGAGCTTCAAGTTGAAAATCCAACTTCATACTTTTTGTTTATTTAGCTTCCTTCACGTGTAAAACATGAGAATGTTTCATGTAACAAATGAGTATGTAGGTCGTAAGTCATTAGTTATAGTTCAACGTCTTTTTTATGTAACACATTAATCACTAGTTGTTGGTTGTTACTCATCTACATTTTCATGTAATACATGAGCATATTTTATATAACACATAAAGATGTAGTCATTGATTCTTTGTTGTTCATCTACATCTTCATATAATCCATGAGTATATTTCATGTAACACATGATAATAAAAATATAACCGTTGGTTGTTGTTTGGTAAAATTTACATCTTCATTTAACACATGAAGATGTAGTCAATTATTGTTGGTTATAAACCAAATCACATTTGATTCCACTTTGATTTCTTCCTCTTCAACTTATTATTCTTTCTTCATATTTTGTGTTTTATTTGTGAAAATTCTATGAGATATATTTTTTCTATTGAGAACTGTCTTCTGAAATTTTATTTATGACTCTATATATGAATTTAAATTGTAATTCAAAAGCATATCATATTCTTTAAAATAAAGAACAAATCTTAAAAATACTCTAAATAGAATTTCAAATATAAATTCTAAGGATAACTTATTTCTAATCTAAACCCAAATATAAAGAAACTTCTTAAGATATTTAGACATAATATTTTCAATATCTCCCAATACATCAAGAACGTAAATCTAAAGAAACTTCTTATAACATTTAGACATAATATTTTCAACATCTCTCAATCCATCAAGAACACCCTTGTAATTTGTCTTGATTATACTTACCTTATGACCGAACTTTGGATTACCAGAGCCCACTTCCGTTAGGAATTGGAGGGTGAACACAAAAAAAAACACCCTTTGTAGTACGTAGAGTCAACCTCAAAACAGAGACAACCATTCTTGCTACCTTGCAAAGTATTTGCTTATATTCAAAAACCAAATATAATTTAACTGAAGTTTTCTATACCCATTATCATAAGCCAACTTCAATGGTTCAAGATCACCCCATAACTAAACTCCACAAGACAATTGGAAAAATAAACTACCAAAATAAACTGAATCATGTTTAAAAAGATTGAACCATTCATTCAAGTTAATTAACCAATATGTGTTTCCCAAACATTTCAATAACCAAAATAGGCCACAATTAACCAAACCAAAGCTCTCAAAATGTAACCGTAATTTCTAATTTAGTTTTTAATCTATCTTATTACGTTAGATTCATTGCACAAACCACAAATTTGAAATCACCAAGTCATTCATATTACGAAACCGAAATCTCATTCGTTAATTCCATGAACCTAAACCCTTAAATCACATTTAGAAATTTCAAGAACCCTAAACCCCGAATTGATGAATCACATTCATGAACCTCATGTTATATTACGAACGTGTTCATCTTCATCAAGGTACATAACTGAAGGTGCGATTCACAAACTCATTTCAAAACCAACAACTTCCTCAAGGTATATAATCAAATATGTGATTTAGGAATTCATTTAAGAACCAACACCATCATCAAGGGTTTAAAACCGCCATCTGAACCACCATATTCACCAATGTTTAAAATTGATGGAGCGACTCATGAATTTAAAGCTGTAACCGAAACTTCAATCGAGTGATCATCTCTCCCTCTATACGAACTTTCATGATGAAAACCATTTTTCATGCAATTTTGTGTTCTCTCAACGATGTTCAATACGCAGTGATTAATACAGAAGACATAGAGCGAATATGAATATAAAGTCAATACAATTGCTTTATTTTCCAAATTAAATAATCCATCTGATAGAATTATCAATTTTGATAATGTGAGGTAGATAAATGCTTGTTTTTGTGGTGACAACCACCAACATGAACGTTTCTAATAAGAAGTCCTACGCTCCAATATTATTGACATTTCTGGCAAACGCGATTATTATAATTGTTTACATTTATGGTTGACATTGTAATTATTGAAATAATAAAATTTGATGTTTATTAATTTTTTTTGTGAAACATTAGTGTTGCTATGTTTGTTGTTTGTATACAATTTTAGTAGTGAATTCACGGTTTCGGCTTTGGGAGTCTTAGGAAGATTCTTAAGTATGGCTTATGATGTTGTAAGATGAGAAATGCTAATTGAGTATAAACACAAATAAAAATTACAAAGCAGCGAAAACATCATTAACAGTAAAAAAAATTATTGTCATTTTAACATCGAGCATATATATATATATAGACACATGTGTATGTGTGAACATTGATATTGCTAATACAAAACAAATAATATGTTACTTCATACAATTTTAGCATGAAACATGTACGAGATTGTCATTGTTGTTAAAATTTATCATAAATTACTTTAATATAATGATGAATCTGACATATCTATGTTATATGATACGACATTACGATGTTTTATCATCCTAGTAGTCAATCTCATCTGGTGAGATATGATTTAGTTGTTTTAATGACTTTAACTCTACATATATGGGTTTTCATTGAACTTTTTAGCGCGAATTGGAAGGTTAGTGAATTATCATCGCGGATTAGAGTGAAGCGAGAGTTATAACTCATAAATATGGTTGCAGACAACAGTTTGGCAGAAAAACAACATTAAAAAAAACAAACTAGTGGTATTTGTAAAAAATTTAGGTTATTGTATCAGTTTATTGTATCAGTGCATGTCTCCACTATAATTTGTTGCTACCAATTAAGCATATAGTTGCAACAAGAAATCATGTAATTATGTAGGGAAATGTTGTATACAGCGAAAGAAATTGTCCCGATCATTCCACGAATAAACTTGATTGGCTAATATGCACCATTACTGCATGTTTTCCACAATTCTCCATAATTATATCACTAAAGCACTTTGCCTATTCCTTTTTATTAAGGAGAATGCTAACCATTGCCATTGGGGTATTGGATAAGGGGATAAAAATATAAATATAGAATTGAAAAATGATGAAAAGTGATAAATTTAACTTTTTAAAAGTCAAAATATTGTTGAAACCAATGCAAACATGCTACTTTTGACTTCCTTAACCATTAACGATTGTCATGAGGGCAATGGTTAGCAAGAGCCTTTTATTAATTATTTAAAATGTTTTAAAAATACCTCCACTTTATAAGAAAGAGAAACAAAGCCATGCACCTTGCTTCGTGAAATTTCGCTAAACAAACTTTCGTTGTATATAGGAGCCCTACTTGCCTTCTGTTAAAAAAAAAATAGGAAAAAAAAAAGAAGAAGAAGAAATCATATATGTCAATTAAGCATTGAACTGCCAGAAATGTGAAAGCCCTAATCGTTGGTCATTGGACAATTTGAGCAACATATTCAAGTTGAATTTAAATAACATTTTGGATGCCAAAAAATTTAATCGGGAGAACCAATATGAAAGTGGGACTTTTATTTTTATATTTTAGAAGTCTTTTATCTTATTACTTATACAATTTTTGGATAGAACTCTCACTATGATGGTGGTGACTACATTTATTGCTATTCTCTAAAATTGTAATGAAGATATGATATGTATTACAAATTTGATTATTAATGAAATAAATTGTTTAGTTTTTCTTTTTAAAAAGCATATCATATAAATTTTTTCAAAAATAAACATATCCTAATACATAGTACTCCTCAAATTAATTAGCACCGAGTGACATATTGCTTACGACATTATTATGTGTAAGTAAACATGTTTGAAATAATGCAAATATTGATTCATGTCGATAAGCTTCAATTATTCTTTGGTGGGAGGCTGACAAGTTCCTTTTGTTTCTCTTTTTTCCCTTTCTGATTCCTAAGGCCACATACATTCTTCTCATCTTCTTTTCTATGCTTTTGAATTTGTGAGTTTCTCTCTTGATGGGTCCATTTAATATAAAAGAATAATAATTGATTAAGCAACTTTTCTTAAGCCACTTTTGATAAACTGGACGTTCTAATAAAAATACCATGAGGGTCCCTTTGGCATCATTCTGGAATCTCCTTTACTTGTTTTGGAATATATTAAAGTGAGAAAAGAGCTTCAAGTACAAACCACAGCAGCATGTTAAAGAGAAAGGTACTTCAATATATATATTTTTTCTTTACTTGTTTTTCACACATTTGGGCCACATACTACAAATATTCCTTTCTTTGAGTATCAACAAAGTCTGCCACTAAGGAATTGCATATTTTTCAAGACAGAAACTAGCATAGGTAGAGCATATATGTTCTTGCAGAGATAGAAAGAACCACCCACTTCACCCCCCGTGCACTTGCTGGACCCACCCACCATTTAAGTGACCATAGCTCGTTTGTAATCCATCATAATAGAGTTTAATGGACATGCATTGCGAGTAGAAGCAACTACGAACCAATGGTATATTTTCACTTAAGACTTTGAATCATTATGATTCAAGTATATGAGTTACTTCTATTGATCTCTTATGTATATTCAACAATGAATTCATTTACAAAATATATTTCCATGTTGAAAAACTCAACATGAAAATATATATTTTTTTTTTAAGTAAAATATGTGCTTAGCTAAAAGGATTGATCAAGAGACATAGATGGAAGGAATAAAAAACATAATTCCATGTTTTTGTGTAAAAGGGTCTCTGACAAGATGCTCAATGTATTGTTGAAAGCTTTGAAGAATAAATGAATTTGTATTGCTTGCATTCAAACAATCGAATATATGTACAATTTTAACGTGACAAGATACACTCTGAGGCCATATAATAATACTTTGCTATAACTCTTGGACACCATCAATAATTATTATAGTTGTGATCCTCTATTAAACTAGTTTTCTAAGTGATCATGGAACACGACACGGTTTCAATTAATTAAATACTAAAGAAAAAAAATGTGAAGGTAGAAACGTAGAAACAAAACATAACAATTATTAATTAATTGGTTTACCTCAATTGATTAACGAGCTTTAGAATAGTTGGGAAGAACGAGTTAGAACTTTGGAACAATTTTTACAAGATTTTATGTATCTCTGGACTAAACTTCAAACTATTAGTCTCATTTCCGTGAGAATCGAGAGAAATGAAGAAAACAATCAAACCCTAGCAATTTTTTTTTTGTTGGAATGAAATTCAAAGGGACGAAAAGAGTTTACTTGAATGGCGTTTAATTGCCACAATTCACGTTTGTGTAAAGGAGTGAACATGTTTAAGTTGCTGCTTAAGCATTGAGTTGAGATTACTCTAATAGTTTGTTCAAAGAACTAGAACTTTTGGAGATATACTTTGTAGAGTCATTGAATTTCAAATATCGTAATTACGATTATTATTTGAAAGGAAGAAAAAATGGTGTGATTAGTAGGCATGACAACAAAACCCATACCCGCGGTTACCCGCCCGAATCAAATCCAATTTGACGGGTTTTTACCGTTTTGATTGGGTTTGGATATGGGTATGGGTTTTCCCCGATTTCAAAACACGGGTATGAGACGAGTAACGAGTATATAGGTTCCCACCCCGAACCCATACCCATACCCGTCCCAAATGTAAAAAATTACTTTATGTTGATATGTCATGTTATTTTGTTTGATAATTGTCATGTTAATAAAAACTAACAATGATATTTAAAAGATCAACTAAATCATTCCGTCTATCAAATGTTAAAGTGAGCATATTGCTGGATAATGTTTTACAACGTTGCTCTTGAGGATGCAAAAAAACTTCTATTTTTTATTAAAAAAAATTATAGGTAGGATAACGGGTAAGTATATGAGAATCGGGTATGGGGACGAGGAAGGTAAAACCCATCCCCATCCCACCCCATTACCATGCCTAGTGACTAGTTGATAGCCGAAATTAAAGGTCATATACCACTACTTACACAATTTAAGCAACTTGAGTATATATGATATAACAAATAGACAAAAATGCAAATCATGCTATCCTTTTAAATTAGGCATGACAACATAACTTACATCTTAATTTTTTTTTCTGAGGGGATAACTTACACCTTAATAAGTCTTAGCCTATTAGATTGTTTGATATGTAAAAAGAAGCATATTGTTTAGAAGTCATAGTTCAACTGATAAATGCTGAAATTACAAGGCTGGACGTCTTGATCCAGGACCTCACAGTTGTGTGTGAATTTAATTTAGTGGATTACCACCTATCTAAGGAAAAAAAAAGGCTATTGGTATAAGAATCTTAACAATTAGCATGCCAAAATACTTCTTCAAAAAAAATAAAATTAGCATGCCAAATAACAAATATATACTTATTTTCTAGTCAAAATTTAGATTATAAAAATCCATTGTCCTTAAAATTAAAAATTGTAAAGTAAAGACAAAAAGAAAAGGAACAATATAAATTAGAGACTAGGAGAAAAAATAAATAATTTAATCATAAAACTTTTTCCATCTCCGTGGGCTTAACTTAATTGGTAGAAATATTGTATTATATATGTAGGGGTCAAGATTCGAACCCCATATTCTCCACTTATCCATCTTTAAAGAAGTGAATTTTTTAACTATTACACTATTTGACAAAAAAAAAATTATTCAAGGAAATAACTTAGTTTTTAGACTTAATAATTTACATTTACAATAAAATATGGTAACATCATTTCACCTATGTCATCATCTAATACCATAATATTATTTCACCTATGTCCTTATCTAAATGCTATAACATCATTTCATCTATATAATCAATCTCATGTATTAAAAATACAATTCTTTGTTGTGTAGACATTATTTTAAGCTTTTTAATGTCTTTCTTGCTTATGCTAAATGTGGTAATATGATGTTCTTAGAGTTGGAAATCATTTCTATTTTGTTCAACAGTTGAGGCAGAGTAGCTGGGAATACACGGTGTTGTAGTGGCAGTGTTTTGAAGACCAATCATTGAATTTTGATTCTTGTGATCCATTTCTAGACCGCAACCCAAGAAATCTGAAAGAAAGACTTGATCGAATTGGCTTTTTAAGATATGGTGTTTGCCATTATATTCTTCCTTTTCCTTTTTCTTCTTTTCTTTTTTATTTTTTGGTGAAATTTTCTTTCTTTTAACTCTTCTTATCTTGGATATTGATATAATTGATTACACCATTAAAGCAAATATTCTCTTTGGAATAATTTCTTTGAGACTTTTGTCCAAGAGTGAGCCATTTAGATTGCTTTCATAATGCAAAGAAAAGTGTATACCCACATATTCTTTGTATCTTTGGCATCTAATTGTTATATGAGTAATAGTATTCCCTTCATATTATATTTCATTTCTTAAATTCAACTATATACTATCATAATAATTAACCATGTTGTAGTTCAATCCCTTTGATGGAAATTATATTTTTGTGTTGTAAAAATCACTCTAACTAATTAGGATTGTCTTCGGTCGACAACTTGATGCATTGATGTCATCACTACATTTGTGGTTGTTGAATAAGATTGGACGGTCTAAATTTCAAACTCTTTATTTATGTATTTAAAAAAAAAAAAAATCAAAAACCGTATAAAATCTAACAAATGTACCAACAACACTCAAATTTTCGATTTCAAGCAATCCGGTTTCCACCCTAACTTAATGATTAAAAGGTTGGTGTGTTTACTTATGCCTAAATTGTGGGGTTGAAAATTCCTTAATTTGTTAGGATAATCTTAAGAAAATTATGACATGTTAGATGTCTTGAACAGACACATAACTTATTGATGTCGTTTTGATAAGAGGTACAACTTTATATCTTGAAATGGTTGATTAGTTTTTTTCTTTCTTCTACCATATACTTTTCTTTAAAGAAAACATGGAAACTCTTGGTCCAAAAATCTAATCATAGATTCTTTGATTCCTCCATCCTTACAAAGAACAAAAAGAATCTGCCAATTACAATACCACACACATCATAAAAAAGATAACTAAAAATTAAAGTTGTTAAAAAGAGAATTGAAATTTGAAAGAAAGATTGATTAATTTAGTTTACAATTTCAATCACCACAAACAAGCAAAATATCCAATAATGTAACCATTTCCATTATATATTTTTTTTCTTTAAATTTTTACCTGAAAGTTTCTCACAAAATTAAGAAAGTAGCATCCATTATTCATTATGGTAGGGCCTATCCAATTCAATTTGGAATCAACCTTAGCAAGAAATGAAAGTGGAAAAACAGCAAGATAAAAACAAACCAAACACTTTTTTCTTTATTTTTAATTTTCTCTCCTTTTAAGACTCTAAATTGAGCTGTTTTCCTTTCATTGTTTTTGCTGTATGAAAGATTCTATCTACCTCTTTTCAAGTCAAAGAAGAAAGAATAAGAGGAAAAAATTAAAAAGAAAAAGTGAATATAATAATATAGAGCTACACTAGATTACAGCTCATGGCATATATTCCCCCAACATAACCCCACTCATGCTTCCTTATATGGAGTGAGATCAAACAACAATTACAATTTATAAATAAAACTATAGTTGCCACATATTCATACATTAACATATAGTAGCTAAAAGCATCAAAAGTATATTTATATATGTTTCAGTCTCTATTACAAGTAACTCTTCCAAAAAAAGCAAATGGATCAGCAAAACCAAAGCATGCGTTTGGTTCTTTCTACTGATGCTAAGCCTAGGTTGAAATGGACTCATGAACTTCACCAAAGATTCACTGATGCAATTAATCAACTTGGAGGTGCAGAAAGTAAGTGTGACACAAAAAACTTTCTATTTTTAGATCATATCTTTAAGTACTAAAATGTATTTTTCACACTATGTATATGTGGCAGAAGCAACACCAAAGAGTTTGATGAGGGTGATGGGGATTCCAGGACTCACTTTGTACCATCTTAAAAGTCATTTACAGGTATCATAATCTTTTTCCTACACTGAATCCAAAAACTATAAGAGTTTGAGCTTATTTGATTTTCTGGTTATTACAGAAATATAGACTTGGCAAAAGCCAACTGGTAGAAACCTGTTCTGACAACAAACAAGGTGAGTTATTGTATAACAGTGATAGAATGATTGGTATTTTTCTGATTTGGCATAATCTTGAGTTATTGATTCATGGTGCAGATTACATAGAAATCCAAAACAGTGATGGTCAATGCAGTAGAGAAATCAGTGTTGGAAACCAGAACCAAACTACTGAGTAATAGTTAATTTGATATTGAGCAAATATTTGAGCATCTTTTGTTGATGTTTTAAGTATTTATTGATTAAATGTTTTGCGTATTCTAGAAGCTTGAAGATTGCTGAGGCTCTTGAAGTACAAATGGAAGTACAAAAGAAACTTTATGAACAAATTGAGGTAACATTTATAAATTATGATCAATACTCATTCCAATCTAGACTTCAAGTGATGAACAAGAACATGTTAATCAGTTTGAAACATGATTTCAGGTGCAGAAACATTTACAGTTTAGAATTGAAGCTCAAGGAAAGTACTTACAATCAGTACTAATGAAGGCACAGGAAGCACTTGCAGGATATAGTTCTTCTTCTTCGACAACGGGTGTAGAACATGCTAAAGCTGAACTTTCTCAGTTATTATCAATAATCAACAATGCATGTCCTAGTTCTCCACTTTCAGAACTGACAGAAACAAGAGGTTTTAGTTTAAACTTCGGTGAGAGGAAACAAAATAGAGGAACTATGTGTTCTTTAGAAAGTTCTCTTACATCGTCTGAAAGCTCCGAGAGAAAAGAGGAAAAACAAACCATAAATGAGGCTGAGAACACTCCAAATTATAATAGTATTTCAGTTGAATTGCCACTAATGGCCATTGAGTCAGAAGGAAGAACATTCAGGACTAATGCAAATGATGGAGGCAGTGGGAGAAAGAGAAGTGCAACTATTGATTTGGATGGTAGATGTGTTGATCAACCAGATGGAAAAATATGTGGCAAAAAACCAAGGAAATCGGAGTTTTCACAAATGCTTGACTTGAACAGCAAGTATGAGAGAGACATTGACTCAAGTTCATTAGAAATAGATTTAAATTGCAGTTCAAGCTTTTAGGTACAATGAAGGTGGTTTCTAGTAATAATATTTACATATGCAACAAAGTCACTCTCAGAAGAAAATCTGTGTATAAACTATGTATATTTTATAATGAAAAGAAAGAAAAGATATAATACTTAAAAGATACATCTTTCATCACACTTTTTTTCTTTACTTAATCTTGTTGCTAATATGGGTTCACAATGTAAAAATAAATAAATTACTGTAACTTTGTAATAGCCATCTATTGGTCTAATTTATTATCCTTTAGATGCTTCAGAAGACCCTACTATAATATTTGTTGCTGACATCAAACCAAACATGATTGAGATGTGAATTAGTTTTTACCAACATAAAAATATACCAAGAGACTATGTAAAGCTTCTACCACCGGCACCTCAAATTGAAGATGTGTTTGAAGTCTGGCACTAATGCGACACTGACATATTTGATTTATATTCGATAACTTCCATTTTTAAAGCTTATTAGTCATAATAAATTTCAGCTGTAATTTCCATGCAAAAGCTATGGGAAGTTAAATTTTATGACCTATAACTAGAAAAGCAGGCTAGGACAACTATTAATCAGAATTACCACATTTGTCCCTTATTATAAGCTCATTTGGCCATTTTCATATATATTAAAAGCAGTAGGTAGTGTATTTAATGTATAAATATTTCAAATACTCTTTTTTGTACTCTTTTGCTTGTGAAATTGTTTAGTATAACTGTATCAATCTAGTCTCTTATATTATTAGTATTCCAAATAATCTAAATTTATAAAATAATATTCAAATTCATTCCTCTGATTTTATCAGCAGGGAATATAATAACATCAAGCTGATCATTCATTTGAAACAAAGTGAATAATATCAGGGATTTTCTCCATCCCTTCTTTCAAATTTGTCAAATCAGATTCCCCCTGCTTTCAAACTTGTCTAATCTCTTCATAGTTTTGTCTATCCTGCTGCTCTATCTCTATCTTTCTTATTTAATTGCTTGAGCAATAGAATTGTGGTTTGTGTTCCATCTCGATTCATTCATACCATCGAGCCATCATTTCTGAAGCAAACATATTCTGATAAAGATGTTCATTAGTAATATCATGACGACTCTCAATGTCGAAGTCATTCGCTTTTTAGACATCACTTATTTAATTTTGATTTAATTTTGATCAATCTCCACAAAAAGAATTTCATGACAAGATTTTCTATGCTAAAAAATCTACAACAAAAGTTTCTTCTTTTTGCCACTCTAGTGAAGTGTAGTGAAAAATAGATTCATCGAGCATGTAATAAGGAAATGGTCACTTCATTGACTGTACTACAATCCTTCTGATTTGTCAATAGCTTTTGTTTAGTCAAAAACTTTTTGGAAATGAAACCAGGTTCTTCAGGCTCCCTTAGTTCCATCTCAGTACTACTCCCCAACATTAGAATCACAGACGACATGGTAGGCCTATCTTCAGGATTCTGCTGTGCACACAAGAGACTAACATGCATACAACGCAACACTTCTGATACAACGTACGTCTCACCTAAGTTTGAGTCGATCAACTCTAAAGCCCTCTCTTCTTTCCACAATGCCCATGCCTGAATCATACGAGAAGTTGATATATTATTTGTTATGTTTGAAATAGTTAATTGACATTTATACATGACTTGCCAGGTACTTACTTGGCGAACAAGGTTAAGAGTCTCATCTGTGTGATAATATGCTCTATTTCTTTTGCCACAGATAATCTCCAATAATAAAATTCCGAAGCTATAAACGTCAGACTTCACTGAAAACAATCCATCAACAGCATACTCTGGTGCCATGTACCCACTGCATATGAAACCATTACAACAAATTAGAATATTCACATCCATGTAAATTAATATATGGTGCTGGAAATTTATTAGGAACTCACTAAGTCCCAATTATTCTTTCTGTTTTTCCTTTGATTTGGTCTCCTCCAAAAGTTCTAGCTGTTCCAAAATCTGATATTTTTGGATTCAAATTATCGTCGAGTAAAACATTACTTGCTTTGAGATCTCTATGGATAATCCTTAATCGGGAATCTTGATGAAGATACACGAGCCCCCTACCGATTCCACAAATTATATGGAACCGTGTTGGCCAATCTAACAATTTACTCTTGGTATCATCTGTATCATTCAAATCAATTTACGCATTAATTTAATCTTGAATATTCAAGTTCAGTAACATAAAAAATACTGAGCCGTTAATTAATCTTATAAAACACTAGTGCAACTAGATATAGGCTTAATTTTTTTGTAGTACATACCAAAAATGAAGGAGTCTAGGCTACCGTTAGCCATGTATTCATAAATCAACATTTGTTCTTCTCCTTGAATGCAAGAACCTAGCAGCTTTACTAGATTTCGGTGTTGAAGCTTTGCTATTAGCTTTACTTCATTTATGAACTCGGTCATTCCTTGTCCTGAGATGCTTGAAAGTCTCTTAACAGCAATCATCTCTTGATCATTGACTATTATTCCCTGCATATAATCACATCCATCTATAGATACTTTGCATAATATCAGTAGTACTATATTTCTATAGTTCTTTTTTTCCTCAAAATATTTAATTACCTTATATACAGTTCCAAAACCACCTTCACCAATTTTATTGTTTTCGGAGAAGCCATTAGTTGCAGTGGAAATTGTTGGCAGATCAAACAATGGCAGATCAAGATCATCTACATGCCTTTCAGATCTGTCTACAAATTGGAGAGAGTGAAGAAATCAAATTGGGCAAGAAAATAGATTAAAATCCTTGTATGTGGCGAATATATATAAATAATGTGACGTTAGTGATACCGTACAATTTAATTTAGCAAATTATTGAACTTTAATCAATACCTAGTGTGACGAACTCTATATTATTTATTAATGTATACTATGATCTCATGTTAATTAACTAAGATACTAATTGATCTATAATTAACCTGGATTTTTACCTATAATCTTCCTCTGGACTCTATTGATGAAATAAATACAAACCAAAAGCACCCCACAAATAAAAATAACAGTGGAAGCTATTATGGCCGTTCTCTTGTTCCTTTTGCGCCCGTGTTCTGGTTCTTCAGAGTTGACTATGATTAAGAGAGAGAAAAAAAAAACTCAAGTTAAATATTAATACAAGAGGAGACAATTGATTTTCCAAAGCTAAAATTGAACTTTAGCAAAATTAATAGTTAAGCTTTTACCTAACTCTGAACCAAACATCCTAATATAGAGATCTTGTCCGTTGTTTTCAAACTGTCTTATGTCAATTAGATCACCAAACCACATAACACAGCCACTCCCTTTTCCACTTATGTTGGAATTTGAATAAGCCATACAAGAACAATTGCTAAAACATTTTTCTCTGCATTCCTCGAGACTCATACTAACATTCAACCAAGTATGTGTAGTATCTGGAACTTTTAGGCCTTGAAATTTGACAAACCCGTCTTTGTTTGTGTCATTGCAACTCAAATGTTTATCGCGCACACAACCTTGATTCCAATCAGATTCTATCCATGCTTGTGGTGACTTTGGTCTAAACCCATCGAAAC
Source organism: Medicago truncatula (assembly GCF_003473485.1). Classification (NCBI taxonomy): domain Eukaryota; kingdom Viridiplantae; phylum Streptophyta; class Magnoliopsida; order Fabales; family Fabaceae; genus Medicago; species Medicago truncatula. The sequence continues at coordinate 39,700,548 of NC_053045.1, read as the reverse complement.
ATTCGCAAACCTGTTGTTGGGTTGTTATGCAATTTCCATACGGTCCACAACGACCATAAGTGTCACAAAAGTCTTTGGGACGTGTTCCATATATCTTCCAATTATGTTCTTGTTCACTCCATACATAGCGATGTTCTTTTGTTTGGTCTACTACTGCGTAGGAGATAACATTATCGACCATGATGCTATATCTGAAGAAGATTTCATCATTGTTGGAAACAGTTTCGTACCGCAAAAAGTTGTTTGAATCTTGTTCTGGTAATCCACCAAAATGTAGACCATTCCATGGCCCAATCCTGAAAACTTTCTCATTTCCTTTCATCATATAATACTCAGGATAATCATTGAGTACTAAACCCAAAGAAACATCTCCTATAGATGGATCTTCTGGATTCTTCCAAGATGTTAATTTCCAATCAAGACCATTTCTTAGATTCCTTCCCAATTTCATCCCATCTAAAAGGGTATCTGATGGATAATCAAAGCTTTGCCATAAATACTCATCTTCTTGGTTTGTTTCTCCTTCATTTTTTACCACAAGATTTCCACTGTCTAACAGCACTGCCACTGGATTATGTACTTGCTTTTGATCGGTTGTTGCGTACCAAACAAAGGAGCTATTCTGAGTGATGACAAGGTTTCCTGTGGTGTTGAGTTTTAATGTGTAGTTTGAAGTACTATTATTGATAGGGTTGTTTCTGTTTGCAACCCAAACAACATTTTGAACTGGAATGTTTTTATACCAAATACCAAGGTAAGTTTTGCTAGAGTTACCTGGAGTGAAGAAACCAAGTTCAAATCTTCCATTTTGGGACACCAAGGTATTATTATTGCTGATGGATTGTGACAAACCAAGAGAATCAGCTGCTATGGAATGTTTGAGAGTGTTAACAAGTATATAGGTAAGTATAATCATGATAACAGGAATGTTCATATTTAATATTAAATGTAATAACACACAGATATTAATTTGGAGCTATACAAGCTATATATATGTAATGTATCACAAATGCTTGTCAAAAATATTGAACAAATCATAGATTTGAATAATAATAAAGTCAACTCTTGTACAAACATCAGAATATTGAACAAATTCATAGATTTGAATAAATATACGTTAGCTTCATGCTAGTCTACAAAATCATACACTTGATATTATGGTAGATTCACACTAGCCCACAAAGTTTAGAGTTTAAACAACTTGCGCTTCTTTGTTATAGGATAGGATTCTTCTTTAACCCTAACCAATTTTATTGTGTGGTTTCATTTCAAGGAAACACTAAAGATTCAACATGCACGTAATGTCAACGTGAAACCTTGGGCCACTTGATGAATTAATTCAACAAAGAGGTTTGAAAAAAGCTTCCCATTTTAGTCGAAGATGTTTTCTAGCATGACGGACGACTTTAAGCAAACTTTAGTTAAAATAGGAGAGATCCTATTATTTTAAGGGTTCAGGCTCCACTGGTATATCTAGAGGGAGATTTGCCTTGATTCAATTTCTCAAAGAGTGTGTTTGGATGGAGGAATGTTTTGAGGGAATGTAATGTTTTGAGGTAAATTTTATTGTTTGAAATATTACATTACCTCAAAATAATTGAATTCCCTCAAAACATTACACTACCTTAAAATATTCCTCCATCCAAACACACTAAAGTTTGACAAAAATATTGGGTTTTTAAGTTTTTTAAGTTTCAAATAGGTTCTTTAATTTGTTAATTTAATGCACCGTTACCCTCATAAGGACCTATTTGAAACTTAAAAAACTTCAAATTGGTGCATTAAATTAACAACTTAAAATATTTAAAGGATTAAGCCGGTATTTTTGTCAAACTTAAAGGACCAAATGAGGTAATTAGCCATCATTCATAAAAATAGACAAACAAACGGAATATGTTACAAATAGGGTCAAATGCAAACTTTGAACATGCTAACTAACTACCAAAATGTTCCTATATGTTTGAAGTAAACAAATAAATAAGTAACAATTTTTTTGAGAAAGAATTGACGTTATGAATCAGAAATGACTGCCTAGAATACATCACATACCTTTCAAGGATTCTTGTGAGAAAGAAAGAATAATTTGTTGACATTTAAACAGTAAAAAATTCAGAATTAGAGGAGGCATAATAGTGCGCTGCAACAATAAATGTTACTAAATATATAACAGTAAAGTTAATGGTGAAAAATGGAGTTTCAATATTTTTAATATGACACTAATTGCAGACTAAAAATCGGTTGATACATTGTGCTAGCTAAGATGATGTGGCAGCAAGATAGTTTTAGGGTCTTCCAGTTGATAGTAATCTCAAGAGGTTGCAATTTTTAAATCCTATAACTGATAGGATCAGGAAAACGTCTATCAGGGTGGAAATCAAGAGCTTTTGCTATGGATGGTCGTCATGTTCTTCTCAAAGTTGTGTTGTTTGCGCCTTCAGTTTACTTCCAGGTTCGCCATCCCAGCTATCAATTTTGGAAAATCAGACGCGTCCTGATTTAAACTTGTCTAAGCTCTTCACAGCTTTATACCTATACTTCCTCTCTATCTCTATCTTTCTTGTTTGCTTGCTCGAGCAATAGAATTGTGGTGTGTGTTCTATCTCGACTCATGAAGTAAATATATTCTGATAAAGACGTTCTTTAGTAATATCATCATGACTCGTGAAGTCATGTGCTTTTTAGACTACATTACTGATTTCATTTTTGTCAAATCTCCATCGAGAGCATTCCCATATGCTTGAAAATGTTAGGCTAAATTGGTCATTTGGTACCCTAATATTGACATTGAATTTCGATCCTTGAATTCATTAGTTGTTCCATATCATTGGTTCTTAGGTTCCAAAATGGATGAATCCAAAGGGTCTAGATTCTCTGACTACATGAATGTGTGCAACAGATTCCTAAAGTTGAAGTCTATAAATAGCATATTGTACAACGATTCTCATGTGACAGTTACAATGTTTGTAAGCTCAAATCATAATATACTATTTCCTAGTATGTGTGTATCATTTCATAACTAGTGAAATTTGTCTCAACGAAAAAAGTTTCATCGAGCATCTAATAAGGAAATAGTCATTTGATTGGATGAACTGCAATCCTTCTGATTTGTCTTTAAATTTGATTCGGTTGAAACATTTCCAGAAATAAAGCCAGGTTCTTTAGGCTCTCCTAATTCCATCTCAGTACTCCCTAACATAAGAATCAGAGTGGCCATAGTAGGCCTATCTTCAGGATTCTGTTGTACACACAAGAGACTGACGTGCATACAACGCAACACTTCTGATATAATGAGCGTCTCACCTATGTTTGAGTCAATCAAATCCAAAGCTTTGTCCTCTTTCCACACTACCCATGCCTGAATAATGTAAGAAGTCGATATATATTATTTGTTATGTTTGAAATTGTTAATTGACATATATTCTTGACTTTTCCAAGTACTTACTTTGCCAACAAGATTAAGAGTCTCATATGTATGATAATATGCTCTATTTCTTTTGCCACGTATAATTTCTAACAATAAAATTCCAAAGCTAAAAACATCAGATTTCACCGAAAACAATTCATCAACAGCATACTCGGGTGCCATGTATCCACTGCATATGAAGCATTGCAACAAATTAGCATATTCACATCTAAGTAAATTAATATATAATGCTGGGCAGTTATTAGAAGCTCACTAAGTCCCAATTATTCTCTTCCTGTTTCCTTCGATTTGGTCTCCTCCGAAAGTTCTAGCTGTTCCAAAATCTGATATTTTGGATTCAAGTTGTCGTCGAGCAAAACATTACTTGCTTTGAGGTCTCTATGGATAATTCTTAATCGAGAATCTTGGTGAAGATACACGAGCCCCCTAGCAATTCCACAAATTATATTGAATCGTTGTGGCCAACTGAGCAATTTACTCTTGGTATTGTCTGTTTCATTCAAAGCAATTTATCCATTAATTAAATCTGGAATATTCAAGAGAAGACATCGTACCATTAATTTCATAAAACACCGGTGGAAATAGATTTAAGCATATTGTTTCTATAATCTGTACCAAAAATGAAGGAGTCTAGGCTTCCATTGGCCATGTATTCATAAATTAGCATCGGTTCTTCTCCTTGAATGCAACAACCTAGCAGCTTTAGTAGATTTCGGTGTTGAAGTTTTGCAATTAGCTTTACTTCATTTATGAACTTAGTCATTCCCTGTCCTGAGAAGTTCGAAAGTCTCTTAACAGCAATTTCTTGATCATTTGCTAATTTTCCCTACATAATCACATTCATGAGGAGAAACACAAATATTGAATATTTCCTTAGTTGTCTTTTCTCCAGTAATAATACTCAAATATTGAATTACCTTGTGTACAGTTCCAAAACCACCTTTGCCAATTTTTTTGTTATCGAAGAAGCCATTAGTTGCAGTCGAAATTGTTGGCAGATCAAACAATGGGAGATCAAGATCATCTACATGCCCTTCTGATCTATCTGCAAAATGGAGAGAAACGGGATAAGGAAATCATATTGGCAAGAAAATAGATTAAAATGCATGTTTCTGAACTCTAATATTTTTTCTTGTGTGACGAACTCTAGATCATTTATTAATGTAAACTTTGATATCAAGTTAATTGATCTAAAACACACCTGGTTTTTTACCTAAAATCTTCCTCTGGACTCTGCAGATGAAATAAATACACAACAAAAGCACCCCACAAATTAAAATAACAGTGATAGCTACTATGGCCGTTTTCCTGTTCCTTTTGCGCCTGTGTCCAGGTTCTTCAGTGTTGACTGTGATTAAGAGGAAAAAGAAAATCAAAGTTAAATTTAGATCCAAGGAGTGACATTGAATTATCATATCTAAAATCAAATCTCAGAAACAATAATAACTAAGCCATTACCTAACTCTGAACCAAGCATCTGAATATAGAGATCTTGTCCACCTTCTTGAAACTGTCTTATGTCAATTAGATCATTAAACCACATAACGCAACCACTCCCTTCTCCACTTATGTTAGAATTTGTATAAGCCATACAAGAACAAGTGGTCAAACACTTTCTTCTGCATTCATCAAGAGTCATACTAACATTCAACCAAGTATGTGTTGTATCTGGAACTTTAAGGCCTTGAAATTTGACAAATCCATCTTTATTTGTGTGATTATGATTGCAACTCAAATGTTTATCGCACACACATCCTTGACTCCAATCAGATGCTATCCATGCTTGCGGTGACTTTGGACTAAAACCATTGAAACATTGACAGACCTGTTGTTGGGTCATCATGCAATTTCCATAAGGTCCACAAAGACCATAAGTGTCACATAAATCTTTGGGCATTGTTATATATATCTTCCATTTATGTTCTTGTTCATTCCATACATAGCGATGTTGTTTTCCTTGGTCTATTACTATTTTGGAGATAACAGAATTGTTCTTGAGGCTATATGAGAAGAAGATTTCATCGTTGTTGGAAACAAACTCGTAATGTATAAACGAGTTTGATTCTTGTTCCGGTAATGCACTAAAGTGTAGACCATTCCATGGTCCTACCCTGAAAAACTTTTCATTTCCCTTCATCATATAATACTCAGGATAATCATTCAGTATTAAACCCCAAGAAACATCTCCTATGGATGGATCTTCCGGACTTTTCCAAGAAGTTAATTTCCAATCAAAACCATTTCGTAAATTCCTTCCAAATTTCATCCCTTTTAAAAGGGTATCTGATGGATAGTCAAAGCTTTGCCATAAATATTCTTCTTGATTAGTTTCTCCTTCATTTCTCACCACAAGATTGCCACTGTCTAAGAGCACTGCTACTGGATTATGCACTAGTTTTTGATTGGTTGTTGTGTACCAAACAATGAACCTATTTTCAGTGAGGACAAGGTTGCCTGTGCTGTTGAGTTTTAATATGTAGTTTGAATTTAAAGTACTATTGATGGGATTGTTTCTGTTTGCAACCCAAACAAAATTTTGAACAGGTATGTTTTTGTACCAAATACCAAGGTAAGTTTTGTTAGAGTTACCTGGAGTGAAGAAACCAAGTTCATATCTTCCATTTTGGGACACCAAGGTATTATTGCTGATGGATTGTGACAAACCAAGAGAATCAGTTGCTATGGAAAGTTTGAGAGAGTTAACAAGTATATAGGTAACTATAATCATGAAAACAGGAATGTCCATATTGAATTTTGAATGTAATAACACTCTGTATTATCTTGATTCAGACATAGATATTAATTTGGAGCTATAAGTATCTTCCATATTATATGCATATTGTATTGTTAAATATTTTTTTCTTTGACCTTTTCTCTCCAAAGTGTGGAAAATTATCATTTATCACCAAGTTTTGTTGACTTTTTTTTTTCATAATGATTGTCATTAATTAATAAAAAAGCTGATCCTTGAAGTAACCAAAAATTCATATTTTTTACATGACATCTTCCCTATAATGGTTGTTCACATAACTTATCTTATTTGAATAATCCTTCTAATCATTCTATAGACTTTGATCAACGAGTGGAATAAGAAGGTGTATGGTGGGATGGAAGGGCGGGCGGAGAAGTTGATGGAGGATATTAATGGGCTTGATGAGAAGGGGGAGGAAGGTAGTTTGAGTGATGCGGAAATTCTTATTCGGAAGGATAAGTTTAGTGAGTTATGGAGGCTTCTTAAGGCGAAAGATGCGATGGCGGTGCAAAGGTCAAGATCTAAATGGCCTAAGGAAGGTGATGTTAATTCTAGATTTTTTCATAATTGTATAAAATCAAGAGGGTCGAGAAATTCTATTAAGGCCTTAAAGGTGGATGATGGTTGGGTTACTTTGCCTTCGGATGTGAGGAAGGCCGTTGTGGATTTTTTCACTAACCATGTGGATGATATTGCGTGGGAGAGGCCTAAGTTGGATGGAGTGCCGTTTGAGAGGCTTTCTTTGGAGGAAAATGAGGAATTGATTAAGCCTTTTTCGTTAATGGAGATAGAAGCGGTGGTGAGAGATAGTGACGGTAATAAAAGTCCGGGTCCGGATGGTTTTAATCAAGGATGAGGTGAGGATTTTATTTGATCAATTCCATGCTAATGAGGTAATACCAAAAGGGATGTTAGCTTATTTTGTTGCTTTGATTCCAAAAGTTTCATCTCCGATGGCTTTGAAGGATTATCGTCCTATATCTTTGATTGGTTGTTTATACAAATTACTTGCCAAGGTTCTAGCAAGGCGTTTGGCCGGGGTGATGAATTCGATTATACAAATTATCTTTGCTTGTGCTGCTGTCTGGTGCGTTTTGGTGGTCTGTCTTTTCTGGTTTTTCTGCTGCTGTTACTGTATGGGTGCGCTACTGCTGTCTGTGCTGGCTGGGGAGTGCTGCTGTCTGCTTTCTGCAGGTGCTGCCTGTGTTCTGCTGTTGCTGTTAGCAGCTGCAGCCGTGTGGTTTTGGTTGTTAGCTAGCTAGGAGGCTGTTTGGTTTTTGTTGGTGGTAGCTTTAGTGGTTGTTGACTGTTTTAGTTCTTGTTTTATATTGTTAAGTAGGAACATAGGGGTTTTTTTATTGAGTTTTTCTTTGGTGGAGAGATGCCGGCATTTTAAGGCTCTCTTATATGTTGTACTCTTTTTCCTCCTATGCGGGTAAAGTGCGTCTTGCGCTTGCCTTGCTTAATAAAATTTGCAGATTCAAAAAAAAAAAATCTACCTATTGAATTGAATTTTCATGCTATATTTGGAACGATGGAATCAGAGATAAAGTTTGAAGAATGAACCATCAATTTAGTCTCTAATGTAGCGCTCTCTCAGTCTCCTCAATTTAGTCCCTTAAAGGAGAGAAGGGGGAGGAAAACAAAATCATTCTTAGTTGACTTTTTTGCTCATCCCAAAGGGGAAGTATTTGAAGGGGAGGTGAATTATTATAATTTTATTTATGTTACAAAATAAATAAAATTTGAGCATGTTTGGGTTGTCTTATGAGCTTATGCAAAACAACTTATGTAAATAAATAAAATTTTATGTACTATTCATAAACTTCAATGTAGTTTTGGAAAGAAAAAAAAAACAGTTTGTGAAGATACAATTTTCATTAAAAACTTATGAATTAACATAAAAATTTACTACATTTAATTTGCATAAGTTATTTTTCATTAACTCAAAAACAAGTCATTTCGAATTTCTCCATAGCTTACAAGCTTGCATGATTAAACATACCTATTTGGCAATGACAACTATCATTGTTACACAAACTTATAACTTATTTTCATGAGCTTATAACGATTTTTTATAAGCTAATTCAAGTAGTTTATAGCTTATAATTTTTTATCTAAATTTTACCCTCCAATCTTAATTGAAAAAAATAAATATTAATCAAATGAACATTTTTTTATGTCATTTCATGTTTATGAGCTACTTTCCCTCAAAAAAAATGTTTATGAGCTACTTCAACTGTTAATTTTATCAATCACTATAAATATAACTAGTTTAGCTACTATCAACTATAAGCTACCTTATGTCATCCGTTATAAACTCATTCGTCATCAGTTCTTTTTTTTTTTTTTTTTTTTTTTTTTTATACCAAATAGAGCAAGATTCTTACAAGTTTTATTTAGTTCAAAATTTGTCTTTCTCTTATACTTCATCTATTTTTTCTTCATCTTGATATGTGTATGTTTGGTCTCACTTTTGGATGAGACAAAATTTATTTTAAATGTGTAAAGTAGTTAGAATTATAGCTTCTAATTCTAAAATTTGATTTTACACTCATTAATTATAGAACTCAATTTTATATGAATGTATCCAAACAAAAAATATTTTTTCTTCAACTATGAATTTTAATTTTAAACTAATTGACACTGACATACATAATTATATTTAATCACTTTTGTTTTAAAATTTTATTGTTATCTATATATCAGTGTCGTTGTTGTATTCGGTGTCTGTGTCTGGATCGGTGCTTCACAACGTAAATAAAGATTGTGTAGGTGTAATTTCCATGCAAAAGTTATGGAAATTTAAATTTTATGATCTAGAACAAGAGAAGTATGCTTAGAAAAATACTATTAATTAGAAATACTATATTTGTCCCTTGTTATAAGCTCTTTTTCAGTGACAGAAATAAGCTCATTTTTTTTTTTTTGAAAAAAGAAATAAGCTCATGTTTAATGTGTTCATTTTATCTATAAAATATTCTACTCTGACCTATCAACTCTTTTTATCCATTGGTCTATAAACCAGTCAAGCCGCCTACTTGAGAGGAATAAATGTTTTTTTTTTTTTGAAGGAGAGAGGAATAAATGTTTAACTTGCTATGTAAAATTGTATAGTATAAATGTATCAATATAGTCTCTTATATATATTAACAATATTCCAAATGATCTTTAAGATTGTTAAATAATAATCAAATTCATTACTCTATTGGTATTCACGGGAATATAATAACATCAAGTTGGTTATGCATTTGAAACTAAGTGAATAATATTAAAGATTTTTTTTTTTTTTTTTTACGGAAATATCAAAGATGTTCTCCATCCTTATTTTCAAACTTGTCTAAGCTCTTCAAAGCTATATCTATCTTCTGCTATCTATAACTTTCTTATTTGCTTGCGCGAGCTATAGAATTGTGGTGTGTGTTCCATCTCGACTCATTCATACAATTCTATGAAGCACGGAAACCTTTAGGATTAGCCGTGTCACGGTGTCCGACACTCTTATGACACTTGTCCAATATGTGTTGGAAAATATCTAAAACATTTTTCTTTCTCTTGCTTCCACATACCGTAGATACAAGAGTTACATATGTTTTGAGAAATGTTGATCACATGGGGTAATAGACATTATAGTTGATTATAACATTTTTAGCTCTTTTGATAGTAGATGAATAAATAAAGGAAAATACTACGATATCTTGTTTTAGAACTTTTTCTAATGAAATAAAATATATGCAGCAGTGTTGGTGTCCTATATTAATTTTTTACACTAGTGGTGTCGAAGTGTCCGTGTCGGTATCCTGTCAGGTGGCCATGTCGGAGTCCATGCTTCATAGATACAGTCGACATATCATTTCTGAAGTAAACCACATTCTGATCAAGACATTTGCCAGTAATATCATCATGACTCTCGAAGTCAGGTAATTTTCTAGACGATATCACTTAGTTTTGGTCCAATCTCCATAGAGATAAAGTCCGAGGCAAGCATTTCTATGCTAAAAATTCTATAACAAAAGTTTCTTCCTTCTGTCACTCTAGTCTAGTATAGTTAGCTTCAACACCACACTAGAAGAAGACTTCCCATATGTTTGGCCTGATCCATTAGAATTTGAAATTAACACACTTATATTATACTTGGTGATTGTACTTTAATTGTACTTGATTGAAAATCATCTACATATTGTACAATGATTGTACTGTTTGAGTTAGTAAGTTTTGTAAGCTCAAATCATAATCTACTTGAGAGAATCCTACCTCATTTATAGCATAACTGATACCTTTTCTGGTATGTGTGTATCATTTCATATATTACTAAAAAATACAAAACAATACTTCAAAAATAACTAGACTATAAGTTCACCTTACGATATAGACTTTAACGTGCATCCATATATAATTAGTGGAATATGTCTCGAGGAAAATAGTTTCATCGAGCATCTAATAAGGAAATGGTCACTTCATTTACTGAACTACAACAACCCTTTGGATTTGTGATTGAATTTGTTTCAGATGAAACATTTTTGGAAATGAAACCAGGTTCTTTAGGTTCTCCTAATTCCTTCTCAGAACTCCCCAACATTAGAATTACAGAAGCCATGGTCGGCCTATCTTCAGGATTCTGCTGTACACACAGGAGACTAATGTGCATACAACGCAATACTTCTGATACAACATACGTCTCATCAATGTTTGAGTCGGTCAAACCTAAAGCCCTGTCCTCTTTCCACGCTGCCCATGCCTAAATCATATAAGAGGTTGATATATTATTTGTAAGATTAGAAATTGACATAAATACATAACTTGCCATTTGCCAAGTACTTACTTGGCCAACAAGGTTAAGAGTACCATCTGTGTGATAATATGCTCTATTTCTTTTGCCACATATAATCTCCAATAATAAAATGCCGAAGCTAAAAACGTCAGATTTCACCGAAAATAATCCATCAACAGCATATTCTGGTGCCATGTACCCACTGCATATGAATCCATTACAGCACATTATAATATTCACATCCATGTAAGTTAATATACGGTATTGGACATTTGTTAGATACTCACTAAGTTCCAATTATTCTCTTTGTGTTTCCTTCGAATTGGTCTCCTCCGAAAGTTCTAGCTGTTCCAAAATCTGATATTTTTGGATTCAAATTATCGTCGAGTAAAACATTACTTGCTTTGAGATCTCTATGGATAATCCTTAATCGGGAATCTTGGTGAAGATACACGAGCCCTCTTGCAATTCCGCAAATTATATGGAACCGCTTTGACCAATCTAGCAATTTACTCTTGTCATTGTCTGATTCAATCAGAGCAAATTACCCATTACTTTAATATTCAATATTCAAGTTCAATAAAAAATAATTGTACCATTAATTAATGACATAAAGCACCAGAGCAACTAGATTTAAGCTTAAATTTTTTGTACTCCTTACCAAAAATGAAGGAGTCCAGGCTACCATTAACCATGTATTCGTAAATCAACATCTGTTGTCCTTGAATGCAACAACCTAGCAGCTTTACTAGATTTCGGTGTTGAAGTTTTGCAATTAGCTTTACTTCATTTATGAACTCGGTCATTCCTTGTCCCGAGATGCTTGAAAGTCTCTTAACTGCAATTTCTTGATCATTGGCTAGTTTTCCCTGTATGATCAAATTCATTAGGAGGTATTTTACATAATATCAATATATCTCTAGTTGTTTCTTCTCTAGTAATAATGTGCTAATAATGAATTACCTTATACACAGTTCCAAAACCACCTTCGCCAATTTTATTGTTTCTTGAGAAGCCATTAGTTGCAGTGGAAATTGTTGGCAGATCAAACAATGGCAGATCAAGATCATCTACATGCCTTTCAGATTTGTCTACATAATGGAGAGAAACGGGACGAGAAAATCAAAATGGACTACAAAATAGATTAAAAAGCATGTTTCGCGTGACAAATATATGTATAAATAATGTGATGTTAGTGATACTATTCAATTTAATCTATGGCAAGTTATCGAACTCTAATAAATTTTGTGTGATGAACTCTAGATCATTTATTAATGTAAACTATGATCTCATGTTAATTACTAAGGTACTAATTGATCTAAAACTCACCTGGTTGTTTATCTACAGTCTTCCTCTGGTTTCTGAAGATGAAATAAATGCACACCAAAATCACCCCGCAACTTAAAATAACAGCCGAAGCTACTTTGGCCGTTCTCCAGTTCCTTTTGTGTCTATGTCCAGGTTCTTCAATGTTGTCTGTGATTAAGAGAAAAAAAACACTCAAGTCAAGTTAAATTTTAATAAAACAAGTAACATTAAGTTTTCAAAGATAAAATCGAATCTTAGCTACGTTAATTAACAATCAATAATCCTTTACCTAGCTCTGCACCAAACATCCGAATATAGAGATCTTGTCCACCTTCTTGAAACTGTCTTATGTCAATTAGATCACCAAACCACATAACACAACCGCTCCCTTCTCCACTTATGTTTGAATTTGTATAAGCCATACAAGAACAATTGTTCAAACATTTTTCTCTGCATTCCTCAATACTCATAGTAACATTCAACAAAGTATGTGTAGTATCTGGAACTTTTAGGCCTTGAAATTTGACAAACCCATCTTTATTTGTGTGATTGCGATTGCAACTCAAATGTTTATCGCGCACACATCCTTGACTCCAATCAGATGCAATCCATGCTTGTGGTGACTTTGGACTAAAACCATTAAAACATTGACAAACCTGTTGTTGGGTCATCATGCAATTTCCATAAGGTCCACAAAGACCATAACTGTCACATAAGTCTTTAGGCATTGTTATATATATCTTCCATTTATGTTCTTGTTCATTCCATACGTATCGATGTTGTTTTGTTTGGTCTACAACTACTTTTGAGATAACAGAATTGATCTTGATGCTATATCTAAAGAAGATTTCGTCATCGTTGGAAACATACTCATAATTCAAAAAAGGGTTTGAAACTTGTTCTGGTAATGCACTAAAGTGTAAACCATTCCATGGTCCAAGCCTGAAAATTTTATCATTTCCTTTCATCATATAATACTCAGGATAATTATTCAGTACTAAACCCCAAGAAACATCTCCTACAGATGGATCTTCTGGACTCTTCCAAGACGTTAACTTCCAATCAAGACCATTTCTTAGATTCCTTCCCAATTTCATCCCATCTAAAAGGGTATCTGATGGATAATCAAAGCTTTGCCATAAATACTCATCTTGGTTTGTTTCTCCATCATTTTTTACCACAAGATTTCCACTGTCTAACAGCACTGCTACAGGATTATGTACTTGCTTTTGATTGGTTGTTGTGTACCAAACAAAGGAGTTATTTTGAGTAAGAACAAGGTTGCCTGTGCTGTTGAGAAATAGTGCATGGTTTGAAGTACTATTGATGGGATTGTTTCTGTTTGCAACCCAAACAAATTTTTGAACAGGAATGTTTTTGTACCAAATACCAAGGTAAGTTTTGTTAGAGTTACCTGGAGTGAAGAAACCAAGTTCATATCTTCCATTTTGGGACACCAAGGTATTATTATTATTGCTGATGGATTGTGACAAACCAAGAGAATCAGCTGCTATGGAAAGTTTGAAAGAGTGAGCAAGTAAATAGGAAACAAAAATCATGAAAACAAGAATGTCCATAATATATTTTATTGTGAATTTGGATTCAGACAAAGATATGAATTTGGAACTATATGTATCAGAAATTCATATTCAAAGTAAAGCACAATATTTGATGCTTCTCTTAATATAGTATTGTTTTATGTTTTGCAATATAGGAGGATGCTTTTCATACACTAAGTCAAGCACGTTTAGACCCCACATGACCTTTCTTTCTAAGGTTGTGGAAAATTTACTACCACTTTTCACCAATCATTGTTGACTCTTTTTCATAAACTATCTTGCTAAGATATGATTGTCATAATTAATTAAGAATCTACTCCATGATGTAACTGCAATGCAACTTCTCATTTTTGACACGACATTTCTTCTGTAATGGTCGTTCACATAATATATGTTATTAGAATAATCCTTCTAGTAATGCTATAATGTATTAAACCACCTAATGAACAAAAACATTAGGCTATATTCGACACGATGGAACAAAAGACAAAAACTTTGGATAATAAACCATAACATAGTCCCTAAAATATATAAAATCGGTCAATTTAATTAATGTAAATAAGATAATAAAAATTAAATTGACGGATTTTCATATACTTTAGGAATAAAATTGTGGGATTTCATATACTTTAAGGACTGTTTATTAGACTCATATACTTTGAATTTTAAATTTGTGATAAGGAGCTGCTAATTACTAAGCATTGCAACGAGAGTTTAATATAAGATTTGGTGAGAATTACAATGAAGTAGCCTAGGCTATGGTCGGCCATGTATTCATAAACTACCATTTTTCCATGTCTCTGAATACAACAACTTTACAAGATTCCAGTGCTTTCAACATATGCAATAAGTTTTGCAGTACAAATTTCTGTGAAATTCTCTTCACAGCTAATTCTAACCACTCCCCTAATCTTCCCTATATAATCGTTAATAACATTCATAAGATTATATATTATTTACAATATACTCCCTTCGTTCCAAATTAATACCCTTTTTAGCAAATGTAAAAAATTTCATATTAAGAGTCACTTTATCACTACAACTCGTCATTAATTATAGGATAAATAGTCATTAATTGTTGTTTTTGGATTTCCAAACTGCTGTATTTGGATTTCCAAGTTCTATTATCTACTGAAGTCATGATCAGGTCGCTCTCTTTAAGACGTTTCGTGGCACTACCCAAAATTGTGCAAGGCAGACAATCAATCACGCCGCCTCCAGGATAAAACAAGTCCAGCTGCAACTGTGCGGTTAACTACTGCACTGTAGAAAACCGTTCGAGAATTACACCCTCAAATATGGTACTAAGACCACTCTTTAATACTGAAACCACCTATGGTATTGTAACCACTCTGTTATGGTGTTGAGACCACTCAAATATGGTGTTGCAACCATTCTAACTTTAATTTCTCCAAAACTTCAATATGGCACTACGACCACTCAAATATGGTGATACCACCATTTCTCCTCAAATAGAAAAATATTGATATACTTTTTATATATACTGATAAGATCATTCTTAATTCCGACGGGACATTGTTATTCCAAATAGGGACTATGATCTTAAAAGTACTTTTTATTCTGAAGGGACATTTATCGAAGGGACTATGTTTTTAAGACCATTCTTAATTCTGAAGGGACATTAAACCGAAAAGGGACTATGGTCTTAAGAACACTCTTATTTCCGAAGGGACAGAAAGGAGTAGAAAAAGGAGAAGAACAGAAAGGAGTAGAAAAAGAAGAAGAACTTGTCAACACAAGTCGAATGAGGGAGAAGAGAAGAAAAACACAGGAAGCATCAACTGTGAATTTCGTGTGTTTCTGAACTAAGTGGAGTCCTCTATTTATATAGAGATTCTGTAACTGTTTTGGCAAAAATTGCGACAACAGTTACTCTAATGGATAAGATTAAAATGGAGTTAATCCATTAATCAGTTCAATAACACTTGTGGATATGATCAAAAGAAACAAATCCACAAAAGTGGAGGAAACAAACTATTGGATTTGAATGAAGGAAATATAATAATAATTAAATTATTATTCTTATCACAACCACCATAAGCTAAATTTATGAAAAGTGATATTCTCGAATAAAATAATAATTACTATTATTTTTATCATTATGAAGTATTTAAAATTAAATACCACAATTTAAACACTACTAATGTGTGTGTTCTATTTTATGTGGGACCCCACACTCTATTTTTTCAATTCACACAACATTAGATCAAATTATAATTACTTGGTGTTTAATCTTCCAATTTTTCATCCAACATCACATCAATGTTCCAACAGTAATCAATCAATGTATCAAAATTTTAAAATAGTTCGATTGTAAACTTTGTTAGTGAAAATAATCCTTTACGTTAGAATGATATGTTAATATTATCATATCAATTCATCAATATACTTACGCATTGCTTGTTCAAAAAAATATATATATACTTACGCATTGGTATATCAGTTTTGAGTTTAATTAATATGCTCTGTCAGTGTACAATTATATTATACATGCATCCAATGATGTAATGTCACATCAATGAATGAATGCGACAACTCAAGTGTTTTCATATTCATTAATTGATGTGGCAACACCATTTGATGTATGTGTAAAATAATTAAACACTGGCAGAATATATTAATTAAATTCATCAGTTTTTGTGAGTGATTATCTACTGTCCTATCAGCCCCTACATGAGAAGGGTTAATGTTAGCATTAATGGACAATTTTGACATTAAAAACTATTTTGACTAATAAAGTGCACAATGAAAAACTATTTGAGAATTTCGATACATTGAAGGAGGATTGTGGCTATTTGATCAAAGTGACTTTTTGACCTTAGAAGATACCAATTTCGATACCAATTTTGCTGAAAACTCCTAATAAAAATATTTAGAAGATAGAGCAGGGCAACAAAATATGTTAAAACCCAAATCATATGGAGGAGAAATGAAGTCAACTGTTGCAGAAACATCACAAGATTGGACAAATCATAGACTTGAATATTACGGTAGGGTCACAATACATTCACAATAGACTACAGTATAATAGACTTGGATATTATGTTTAGATTCACTCTACACCACAAAATTAAGATAATCATTGGATGTTTAGAGTTTAAACAGCTGATAATTCTTTGTTGAATCTTCTTCTCTCACCCAAACCAATTTTCTTGATAGAGACCGAGAGAGACATATGTTTATATCAAATTACGAATCACTCATAAAGATACAGACACCAAATACAACACTGATATGTCGAGACTAATAATAACTCTAGAAACTTAATGTAATCACATGTCGGTGTCAAGCCATTGTCGGACACTTGCACATTTGGATGCGTCAAACATCGAACACGTCTTCTATCAGAAGTGTCGTGCTACGTGGTATCAGAAAAACTAATTACTCCAAGGATTTTTAATGAATGATGATGTTTCAACTTTCAAGGAAATATAAAGGTTGAACATTTACGTGTAATGTGAAAGTGAAACCTTGGACCATCAAAGCATGCATCTCGCTGTTCTGTTGAATGAGCCACTCTCCAAAAAAAAAAAAAACGTAGCATACCAAAAAGAAACAATGAATCAATTTAAGAAACTTAAGTAACACGGCATCGAAACTTATACTTTGGTTTGGAAAGCGATCGCCAAGAATACTTAAGATCTTTACCGTACCTTCAGATTGGTCAAGCTCCAGAAGTTAACACAATTCCACTTTCCTTTTTCTTTTGTTGATTAGAGTTGCAGAAACCAAAAACATTTTGGGGAAGAAGATGATTTCAATGAACCTAGTTTAGTTAGTTGGGGTAAATAATTCAATTGAGAAGATTGAAATCCTAATCACCTGACACGTCAGATGAGAGTTTTTTTTTTTTCTTTTTTTTCTGCCCCTAAAACCAAAAACAATTATATGCCTGTCCTACTTGAGTTTTTATTTACCAAAATGTCCTAGTTTCATCTAGTTTTTTTGTTTGTTTTGTCTTTTAGTGCTATGTCACGCCAAACCAAATGGTGTGACATCTTTTTTTATTATGTCCAATGAAATGGCGAGATAGACTCTAAGGGCGCCATGTGTCACATATTAGTTCGTCCAATCAGACTTACCAGTGCCAGTTTGTCATACAAAAGGACGCACAATTAGGAATCAAACCATATACGTGTAACCGCAGCTACCGCAGCCCACCGAGCTCAACCACTATGCTATCAAGATCTTGTGTTATATCAAGCAATTGAACAAATATAAATATTAATGTTCCCGTCAATTTCACATACCATATTTCAATTTGAGTAAGATTCTCTCCATTTGTCAAAATAAATAGAGTATGCAATTTGGAGAGAGATAAAGAAGAAAGATTATCTGAGCTAAATTAACTATTGAACTGACAACTTTGTATTTCATCCAAAACTAGTCAAATGATGAAGGCATCTAAACAAATTTATACATTCAACAATCCAAAAAGTTGAGCAATATGAAACTCTAATACCCACCCCCACGTCTAGCGTGAGTCCTGAGTCCAATTTTCATATCGTAATCTTAATCCGTCTCCGATACCATGTTAAATGTGCTTAACTCTCATCTTAAAAGCTAGCGAAAGGGATGAAAGTACACAAACACTTTTACATATCCAACGGTCTAAGAATCTAGACAATATGGAACTTCAATACAACTTTAATACGGGGTATCCAAATGGTTGCCCGCTTGAGTGTCCCATAACTAAATATGGTACACTATGGCAGGACATGAACAAACTGCACAACAAATTCTCATTTACATTTCTATATTTATTATTAAGTTTTAAATTAAGTGTAACCAAATTCACTTTAAACATTCAAGTACAAAAGTATTTGAACACTAGTACTTTAGTAGTGACTTTGTTCCCCATGGAATTATACCTCCTTTACTGAAATATGTACCGGTATCTTATTGATTTTTCACCGAGCACTAAAAGAGCTCATTGTCATTTCATAGTTTGAACTTGTATCCTTCCCACTTGAGCTTGAATTTGCTTCAACAGATTCTTTCCTCGTAATAGAACCTGGCTCCTTGGGTTCATCTAATGCCATCATCTCACTCCCTAACATTAGAATCACATCAGCCATGGTAGGCCTATCCTCTGGATATTGTTGCACACATAAGAGTCCAATGTGGATGCAACGCGATACTTCAGATACAATGCACGAATCCACTATGTTTGAGTCAATTATCTGTAAAGGTCTTCCATGTTTCCAGAATGTCCATGCCTAAATCATAAAAATAGAAAATTGTTACTACAAAGAAGATAAAGTTAGCATGGTTTTGCTTTTAACATGACAAATTAACATTTATCCTAGTGCTTACATAAGCAACAAGGTTAAGAGTTTGCTTTGTACGATGACACACTCGATTTTTCTTCCCACATATAATCTCTAACAATAAAATACCAAAGCTGAAAACGTCGGATTTCACGGAAAATTGTCCATCAATAGCATACTCTGGTGCCATGTACCCACTGCAATAAGACATTGTAAAAAAATAAACAAAAATACACATGTCATATATCATATATATGTGTAAAATAAAAATAGACTGATTCTGGATAGTTAAACACTCACTACGTCCCAACAATTCTATTTGTGTTTCCTTCAATTTGGTTTCCTCCAAAAGTTCTAGCCAATCCAAAATCTGATATTTTTGGATTCAAAGTATCATCTAGTAAAACATTGCTGCTTTTGAGGTCTCTATGGACAATCCTCAATCGAGAATCTTGATGAAGATACATAAGCCCTCTAGCAATTCCACAGATTATGTGGAAACGTTTTGGCCAATCTAGCAATTTACTTTTGGTACGATCTGCATAATTCATAACAAATCTATTATTAAACGTTGAATATTCAAAGTTAGCTACAAGCTTTCACTTATCACCATATCATAAAACACTGGTGAATTTTAATACAAGACTTAGTGAGACTTACATACCAAAAATGAAGTAGTCTAGGCTACCATTAGCCATGTATTCATAAACTAACATTTTTTCTTCTCTCTCAATGCAGCAACCAATAAGCGTTACAAGATTTCGGTGCTGAACATTTGCAATAAGTTTTACTTCATTTATGAATTCTCGAATCCCTTGTGCTGAGCTCTGTGAAAGTCTTTTTACAGCAATTTCTAACCCACACTCAAACTTTCCCTGGATAATCATTATTACATTCATATAGTAATGGTTAGATGTTTTTATAGCATATTTATCTCGCTATTCTTACTTAGAAATCATACTCCAATATTGGATTACCAAATATACAGGTCCAAAACCACCTTCTCCAATTTTGTTCTTCTCTGAGAAATTGTCAGTAGCAGTAATAATTGTTGACAAGTTAAGCAATGGGATATCCAGATCATCCAGGTGCCTTACATAGTTGCCTTCTGTCTTTGTCTTCCCTAGAAAATGGAAATAGAAAAAAAAATCAGAACTTTGTAGCCAATGCCATGTTTTCAGTCAAATGTTAAAGAATAGGAGAATAGTTTTACCAACAATGCTCCTCCTGAATCTGCAGAAAAAATAAACAGCAAGTAAAAGCATTCCCAAAGCTGCACACACTGTAATTACTACTATTTTTCTCGTGTTCTTCCTGTCGTTGACTTTATCTAAACATAAAAACCATCGTTAAATTACATTTTCAAATAGCCTTAAATTGTCAAAGAATAATAAAAGGAAAAAATTATTGAAATTAATGAAGTATTCACCTAATTCTGAAACAGGCATCCTTATATATAGAACTTGCCCACCATCTGGAATATGTTTGATATCAGTTAAATCACCGAACCACATAACACAACCACTCCGTGCTCCACTTATATTTGTATTTGTATAAGCCATGCAGGAACAGTTATTCAAGCATTTTACTCTACATTGTTCTAGACCAATACTCTCGTCCACCAAAGTATATGTAGTATCAGGAACTTTCAAGCTTGCCAATGAGACAAATCCATCATTGGTGCAGTTCAATGGATGATTCCTGACACATCCTTGGGACCAATCTATTGAGTTCCATTTTTCAGGAAACTTAGGCTTGAACCCTTTTAAACATTCACATATTGGTGAATTAGAAATGCTGCAATATCCATTGACTCCACATCGACCATAATGGTCACAATCGTCTCCTGGTATTCTTGAATAAATATTCCATGATTTGTCGTCCTTTGACCATACGTATCGTGGACGATCGTTACTGGTTTGGTTAAGTACCACTTTTGATATTTGAGTACTATCTTTGATGTTCCATGTGTAATAAACCTCTTCTTTATTGCAGACAAAATTGTAACTGAAAATAGAATTAGGCTTCATCTCTGGCCTACCACTAAAACGCAAGCCGTTCCATGGTCCAAGTCTGTAGTACTTTTTTTCTCCCTTCATCATATAGATATCAGGATACGGATTCAATACAACACCCCAAGAAAAGTCTCCGGGGGTTGGATCATCATCGCTCTTCCATGCTATGAGACGCCTATTCAAATTTCTTTTATGGTCCCATCCCAACTTCATACCTGTTGGAATTAAGAGAGGGACAAGTAAATTAAATTGTTTATCCAAACAGAAAATAGAACCAGACACAACACAATATCATACACTAGTTGGTAGTGGCTTCGAGTGAACTCTACCACACACACACATGTGGATAATACATCATGCCTATTTATAAGTATTGGTGATTGGAGAGCCTAAAGTTCTAAAATAATATATGTTTATTTTTACTTTTCTACATTACATTATTATAGATATTGCTAGGCTCTTCAGTTCATTTCATTACTCAAGATAAGTTATTACATGAATAAGTAGAATAGTCAAGAATTTGCATCAAACTTAACAATACCTGACAAAAATGTGTTAGATGGATAGTCAAAGCTTTGCCACAAATAGGTTTCATTGCCATTATCTTTTATGACAAGATTGCCAGTATCCAAGAGTTGTGCAACTGGTTTCTGTACATTTGTGGAAGAATTTGTGAACCAAATAATGTTGTTTTCGTGAGTAAGGACCAAACTTCCAGAACTGTTTAGTTTCAAAATGGCAAAAGAGTCATTGATTGGTATGCCACCATTTGCAACCCAAACAACATTTTGAGTTGGAATATTCTTGAATCGGATTCCGAGGTAGCGTTTGTTTGGATTTGTAATACTGAAGAAACCAAGCTCAAAGAGTCCTTTTGGTGAAACAATGGTCTCTCCATCACTGATGGATTGCGATTGAGTAATGATGGATGATGTGTCATCACTGGCTATGGAATTGGAGACAATAAGAGAAAGAGCAAATAGAATATAAGTAATGAAACTCATTTCAAAATGAATAAAATAGTTAGAGCTTAAAACATTCACATTGAAAAAAATGAAAACTGAAAACTCAATTTATATTTAGAAGTCATGCGTGAGAAATGGAGCCAACTATTGGAAAAACATCACAAGATTGGACAAATACATTGTTGAACAAATGAAAGTTACTCATTTGGTTGGAATAGTAAATTCAAAGACTCTCAAGAATTTGCAACAGAATCTTACCCTTGTTTATGGGTTATGTAATCTGAGTGGCTGAAAAATCAAAGAGTTTAACGTTATAATATGTTCAAACTTAACAGTCACGGTCCATATGCATAAGACAAATTTAAGAGAATCGTGGAAAATTTAAAGTTTAAACAGCTTGTGATTCTTTGTTCTAGGAATTTTCACTAATCCTAATTAATTTTCTTGATATAGACTAAGAGAGAACACATATGTTCATATCATAACAATTAAATAAGAATGACCAACTTAAAAATCATAGACTTGGATTTTATGATAGGTTCATACTACACCACAAAATTAAAAATATCATTGGAAATTTAGAGTTTAAACAGCCTGTGATTTTTGTTGTAGGGAACTTCAGTCACCCAAACCAATTTTCTTGATAGAGACTCGAGGAGAGAGAGAGAGACGTACCTACATATCATATTATCAAGTAAATACACGAACACAACACACATCCATACTGATAATTATAGAAAATTACATAATTGAATGTAATCACATTTGTCATTGTCGTGTCAGTTGTCTCTACACCGGACACGTCTTCTACCATAAATTCCGGTGCCACAAAGGATACTTAAGTAAAACGGCATCAAAACTTATAGTTTGGTTTGGAAAGCAATCACAAAGGATACTTAACGTGTGTTTGGATTGAGGCTTTAGGAGGGGAGAAGGGATTGTTAATTTTCTTTTTTAAATTACAAACTATATAACATGTTTTTTTTTAAATAAATTAAGTGTGATTGTTTTTTAAATATCATATTATTCAAGCTACACCACACAAGAAGGACGGCAAAGCAAAAGGGGAACTACAACAGACACCGTAAATATGCGGCTACCCAAACCCAACAAAGGAAAGCCCCAAAAAACTCCCAATACACACGAAAAAAACCAAAGGAAGCAACTAACTATCGCAAAATATAATCCCTAGGATTCCAACTCCACTCATAGAAGAGACAAATTGGAGTCTTCAACCTACTCAAGTTCCATTGCCAAGACAAAAAACTTGATGTCATCAATAATCTCCTCCACCCCTTTACTCATATCCTTGAAGATTCTATTATTTCTGGTCTTCCAAATCACCCAAATATAGTTGCATGCCAAATTGACCAAAAGCCCTTACGCAACTTCTTATTCCGCACCTCCGCATTCCAACAATCAAATGCACAAAAAGATTATTTGGAATTATGAAGTTAAAATTTAACCACCGGAACAACTTTTCCCACACTCTAAGCGTCACCTCGCAATGCAAAAAGATATGGGAAGAGGATTCCTCACCTCTATCACAAATAGAGCAAAATAAGGACACGCTTGTCGGTAAGAAATTCCTCCTTGCTAGATTTATTTTGGTTCGGAAAGCGACCGTGAAGAAGTTTCCAAGAGAAAGCTACTACCTTTGACGGAACCGGACTTTGCCAAATTGACTCGAAGACCTCCTCTTCGGAACTCGACAAATGCATATTTGAATCCAACAAATCAAAAATCAAAGAATATGCCGACTTCACCTCTCTCCTCCGCATTCCACCACCATACATCCTCTCCCTCTGATGGCCCCCTTTCCTCCAAGACACCGAAAAGATCTTCTAAAATTGCATTTTCCCATACAAAAAGATGTCGACGTGTTATATGATCTTTTATCATGTTACTATTTAATTTTTAAAAAAACATTTATTTCCCATACAAAAAGATGCCGACAACTTTGTATTTCATCCCAAAACTAGCTCAAATAAAGGTGTTTAAACATATTTATACATTTAACAATCCAAGAACTTGAGCAATATGAAACTCTAAGACTCACCCACACGTCTAGCGTGAATCCCTAGTCCAATTCCTATATTGTAATCTTAACCTACCTCAGATACCATGTTAAATGTACTTAGATCTCTCTCGTCCCAAAAGCTAGCCAAAGGGATGAAGGTACACAAAAACTTTTAAATATCCAACGGCCTAAGAATCAAAACAATGTGGAACTTCGGTACAACTTTAATACGGGGTATCCAAATGGTTGCCCGCTTGAGTGCCCCAAAACTAAATATGGCAGGTAAACTATGGCCGGACATGAACATACTGCAGAACAGGATTGTAATTCACATTTCTATATTTATTATAAAGTTTTAAATTAAGTGTCAACTAAATTTACTTTAAACATTCAAGTACAAAAGTATTTGAACACTAGTACTTTACTAGTGACTTTGTTCCCCATGGAATTATACCTCCTTTACTGAAATACGTACCAGTATCCTATTGATTTTCACCGAGCACTAAAAGAGCTCATTGTCATTTCATAGTTTGAACTTGTATCCTTCCCACTTGAGCTTGAATTTGCTTCAGCAGATTCTTTCCTCGTAGTAAAACCTGGCTCCTTAGGCTCATCTAATGTCATCATCTCACTCCCTAACATTAGAATCACATCAGCCATGGTAGGCCTATCCTCTGGATATTGTTGCACACATAAGAGTCCAACGTGGATGCAACGCGATACTTCAGATACAATGCATGAATCCACTATGTTTGAGTCAATTATCTGTAAAGGTCTTCCATGCTTCCAGAATGTCCATGCCTTAAATCATAAAAGTAGCAAACTGTTACTACAAAGAAGATAAAGTGAGCATGGTATTGCTTTTAACATGACAAATTAACATTTATCCTAGTGCTTACGTAAGCAACAAGGTTAAGAGTTTGCTTTGTACGATGACACACTCGATTTTTCTTGCCACATATAATCTCTAACAGTAAAATACCAAAGCTGAAAACGTCGGATTTCACGGAAAATTGTCCATCAATAGCATACTCTGGTGCCATGTACCCACTGCAATAAGCCATTGTAAAAAAATAAACAAAAATACACATGTCATATATCAAATATATGTGTAAAATTAAAATAGACTGATTCTGGATAGTTAAACACTCACTAAGTCCCAACAATTCTATTTGTGTTTCCTTCAATTTGGTTTCCTCCAAAAGTTCTAGCCAATCCAAAATCTGATATTTTTGGATTCAAAGTATCATCTAGTAAAACATTGCTGCTTTTGAGATCTCTATGGACAATCCTCAATCGAGAATCTTGATGAAGATACATAAGCCCTCTAGCAATTCCACAGATTATGTGGAAACGTTTTGGCCAATCTAGCAATTTACTTTTGGTACGATCTGCATAATTCATAACAAATCTATTATTAAACGTTGAATATTCAAAGTTAGCTACAAGTTTTTACTTATCACCATATCATAAAACACTGGTGAGTTTTAATACAAGACTTAGTGAGACTTACATACCAAAAATGAAGTAGTCTAGGCTACCATTAGCCATGTATTCATAAACTAACATTTTTTCTTCTCTCTGAATGCAGCAACCAATAAGCGTTACAAGATTTCGGTGCTGAACATTTGCTATAAGTTTTACTTCATTTATGAACTCTCTCATCCCTTGTGCTGAGCTCTGTGAAAGTCTTTTTACAGCAATTTCCAACCCACTCTCAAACTTTCCCTGGATAATCATTAATTACATTCATATAGTAATGGTTAGATGATTTTTACAGCATATTTATCTCGCTATTCTTACTTAGAAATCATACTCCAATATTGGATTACCAAATATACAGGTCCAAAACCACCTTCTCCAATTTTGTTCTTCTCTGAGAAATTGTCAGTAGCAGTAATAATTGTTGACAAATCAAGCAATGGGAGATCCAGATCGTCGATGTGTCTCTCATAGTTGCCTTCTGTCTTTGACTTCCCTAGAAAATGGAAAGAAAAAAAAAACCTGAACTATGTAGCCAATGACATATTTTCATTCAAATTCGGAGAATGGAAGAATAGTTTTACCAACAATGCTCCTCCTGAGTCTGTAGAAAAAATAAATAGCAAGTAAAAGCATTCCCAAAGCTGCAGAAACTGTAATTACAGCTATTTTTCTTGTGTTCCTCCTGTGCTCATCCTCAATACTATTGTTGCCTTTATCTAAACAAAGCAACTTAGTTAAATTCCATTTTCAATTACAAGATTTAAATTCTCAAAGAATATTAAAAGGAAAAATTTGGTGAAATTAATGAAGTATTCACCTAATTCTGAAGCAGGCATCCTGATATATAGAAATTGCCCACCACCTGGAATAAGTTTGATATCGATTAAATCACCAAACCACATAACACAACCACTTCCTGCGCCACTTATATTTGTATTTGTATATGCCATGCATGAACAATTATTCAAGCATTTGCCTCTACATTGTTCTAGACCAATACTCTCATCCACCAAAGTATATGTAGTATCTGGAACTTTCAAGTTTGCCACTGAGACAAACCCATCATTGGTGCAGTTCAAAGTATGATTCCTGAGACATCCTTGGGACCAATCTATTGAGTTCCATTTTTCAGGAAACTTAGGCTTGAACCCTTGTAAACATCCACATATTGGTGAATTAGTACTGCTACAATATCCATTGACTCCACATTGACCATAATGGTCACAAATGTCTCCAGGTATTCTTGAATAAACCCTCCATGATTCGACGTCTTTTGACCATACGTAGCGTGGACGATCTTTACTGGTTTGGTTAAGTACCATTTTTGATACTTGAGAACTATCTTTGATGTTCCATGTGTAATAAACCTCTTCTTTATTCCAGACAAAATTGTAACTGAAAATATCATTAGGCTTCAAGTCTGGCCTACCGCTAAAACGCAAGCCATTCCATGGTCCAAGTCTGTAGTACTTTTTTTCTCCCTTCATCATATAGATATCAGGATACGGATTCAATACAACACCCCAAGAAAAGTCTCCGGGGGTTGGATCATCATCGCTCTTCCATGCTATGAGACGCCTATTCAAATTTCTTTTATGGTCCCATCCCAACTTCATACCTGTTGGAATTAAGAAAGGGACAAGTAAATTAAATTGTTTATCCAAACAGAAAATAGAACCAGACACAGCACGATATCATACACTAGTTGGTAGTGGCTTAGAGTGAACTCTACCACACACTTGTGAATAACACATCATGCCTATTTACAAGTATTGGTGCTCCAAAAGTTCTAAAATAATATATGTCTCTTTATACTTTTCTGCAATACTTTATTATAGATATTTTTAGGCTCATCAGTTCATCTCACTACTCTAGGTAAATTATTACAGACATAACTAGAATAGTCTAGAATTTGCATCAATGATCAATCTTAACAATACCTGACAACAATGTATTAGATGGATAGTCAAAGCTTTGCCACAGATAGGTTTCACTGACACTATCTTCTTTTATGACAAGATTGCCAGTATCCAGGAGTTGTGCCACTGGTTTCTGTGCTTTTGTGGAAGAATTTGTGAACCAAACAATGTTGTTGTTATGAGTAAGGACCAAACTGCCAGAGCTATTTAGTTTCAAAATGGCAGAAGAGTCATTAATTGGCTTGCCACCATTTGCAACCCAAACAACATTTTGAGTCGAAATATTCTTGAATCGGATTCCGAGGTAGCGCTTGTTTGGATTTGTAATACTGAAGAAACCAAGCTCAAAGAGTCCTTTTGGTGAAACAATGGTCTCTCCATCACTGATGGATTGAGATTGAGTAATGGATGATGTGTCATTACTTGCTATGGAATAGGAGGCTATAAGAGAAAGAACAAATAGAATATAAGTAATGAAACTCATCTCAAAATGAATAAAAGTGTTAGAGCTTATAACATTCACATTGAAGAAAAAGAAAACTGAAAACTCTATATATTGTTGTAAAATGTTGTAAAAACATCACAAGAATGGACAAATACATTGTTGAACAAATGGAAGTTACTCATAATACATAAGGCAGAGACTAATGTGTTATGTTCCCATTTGGTTGGAATAGTAAACTCAAAGACTCTCAAAAGAATTTGCAACAGAATCTTACCTTTGTTTATGGGTTCTGCAATCTGAGTTGCTGAAATGTCAAAGAGTTTAATGTTATAATAGGTTTAAACTTTACAGTCACTGTCCATATGCAGAAATTAAGAGAATCATGGAATTTTCACTCATCCTAATTAATTTTCTTGATAAAGACTAAGAGAGAACACATATGTTAATATCATAACAATTAATTAAGAATGACTAACTTAAAAATCGTAGACTTGGATATTATGATAGGTTCATACTACACCACAAAATTAAAAATATCAATGGAAATTTAGAGTTTAAACAGCCTGTGGTTTTTTGTTCTAGAAAACTTCACTCACCCAAACCAATTGTATTGAAAGAGACTCAGGGGGAGAGAGAGAGAGAGACGTACTTACATATCAGATTATCAGGTACATACACGAACACGACACACATCCATATATATAATTATAGAAAATTACATAATTGAATGTAATCACATTTGTCATTGTCGTGTCCGATGTCTCTTACACCAGACACACCTTCTATCAGAAATGTCGGTGCCACAGGGTATATATTTCTCCTAGAATTTTAACTTTAAATGAATGACTTATTCAAAAAAAAAAAACTTTGAATGAATGACTAACTCGTAAGGAATCACAAAATTTCAACATTGCATGTAATGTGAAAGTGAAACCTTGGAATTATCGTTGTCAGAAGAAAAAGGAAAAAAACACGAATCATGCATACCACAAACAAACTTGATGAATGAGTTAAATTCAACAAACACCAACATCAGTAGTAACACGGCATGGAAATTTATAGTTTGATTTGGAAAGCGATCAACATAAAAAGACTATTGTAGCATTTCGGGAAGAAGAAGAAAAAAATCTTACCATTTCAGTCGGAAGATATTTTCTACCCAAAGGTGCCATTTATTATCGATGGCAACGTCTATGGCTCAAGTAGGAAGGAGAAGGGAAAAGTGAAAAATTATAAATGAGTGTAAGTAGTCTTTTGTGCCCATGCACCTATAGGGATGGCGATGGGTACCCAATGAGTAGGGTATTATAGTACCCATTCCTATACCTGCGTTTGTAAAAAATACTCGTACCTTCGTAGGCAATAACTTTAGTGTCCTTCTCCATACTCTATGGGCACCTAAGTGTCCATACCCGCACCTATTACCCGCATTTTAATTATGAAAAGACAATAAAAAAAACCCACAATTGAAATAAAACTATGATCCAAAAAATTTCAAATCAACTCATAAAATAATATGAATCGTAGTATTTTTCGGATACCCATTGGACTTGGATCCAATTGTCATCCCTTTAGAAGTATAAGATTCAAGAAATAGTTACCTGGAAGCAGAAGAGATAGATAACAAAAAAGCAACAAAATGCAGGCATGCAGAAGAGATTCAACACAGCAGAAGGTTAGGTTTATGTTACTATAATAAGCAATTTTTAGGTTTAGGTTTAAGCTTAAATAGTTAGGTAAATTAATTAATTAATATATAAATTATTTATTATATTATATAAATACATATGTGCGGGTTGCGGGGATGGGTAGTATAGTGCCCGTATCCGTGTCCGTATCCTTTTAAGTTTGCGGGTAATTACTCGGACCCATGCCCATACCCATGAAAGCGGGGATTTACCCTACCCATTGCGAGTAATTTTTGCGGATGCCCATCGAGCCTGGGTCTAATTGCCATCCCTACCACTATAGTGAAGATGGACATTCAATCACATAAAAAATTGTTTATATTTATGTTAAAATTGTTCCTTCAAAAAATAAATTATGTTAAAATTACAAAAATAATTTATTATATGATATGAATCGATTTCCATCTAACATTCAAATTTTGACTATCAGATAAGATAAGATATATCTCTCAAAAATAAAGACTATATGATATATCCACGTCTGGTGTCTTATATACATGAGGTTTAGATGGTCGTTCATCATACCTTACATTTAAGATAAACAACCCACAAATTTTGTGTTTTTGAATTTGAACCATCGGTCATGAAGCATTTTTATTTATGAAACATGTCATTACGAGTCAAATGGGTATCTTTTAAATTATTATTAGAGGCAAAATTATCTATTTTTGATGATTATTAGAAAACCTTTTTTTTAGGTGAAAACAAACTGAGAATTAGTTGAGGGACCATTTGATTAATTTAGCCTTTTTTTTTCATACATCCAATGGTCTCTTTAGATGGTAAATTAGATTTTAATTTATAGGCTTAATACATCATTTGATCCTTTAACTTATTTTTGGATTTCATAAAGTGTTTCAATTTGATCCCATAAGTCTTCTTCCGTTTACCATTTTGGTCATTTCCGTTTATTTTTAACCTTAAATATCTAAGGTGAATCAACTTTATAGGTGATCCATCGTAAACCTTATTAAATCTTTCATTTTAAACCGTTTGATCTTTTTTTTAAAAGGAGACCGTTGGATCATGGAGAGATCTATTGTAGGTTATTATAAACCACATACACCTAATTTTTTTTCCTCCTTTTTCTTCTATGTGTTCTTCTTCATCCCCAAATAAAACTCATCTTTATTCATCATCTTAAAAGGAGAAGAAAAAAAAATAAAAAAAATAAAAAATACAAAACTCTCATTTATAATAACTAAAATTCATCTTCCATTCCAACAACAACGTCAACGATTTCTTCATGGTCAGAAAAACAAACAACATAAATTAAACTCTTCTCACACAACATCCTTTCAATTCTCCCAAATTGAATTTCACCTTCAAACTCCTTTCATCCTTACCCCAAAATACCCAAAGCAAAAATTCTCTAATGCAATAAACCAAAAAACCTCTCAGCACTCTCTTCTCTAAACTAATGTCAGGTAAACCCATAAACCAACAACTTTAATTAAACCTCCGAGAGAGTGCACGGAACGGAGGTGATGGCTATTGCTTGGGGGTGGTCTGTTATGGTGTGACATGAATGTATTTTGTGGCATTGTTGTCACTGTGTTTGGGTTTTGGAAGGCGCGGTTGTGGCCCCTTCTTTTGGCTATCACTTTGTTTTTGTAGTTTTGTGCTTCTTTGTAATGTTGTGGCAGTTTGTAACGTGGTAGCTTTTGGGAGGCACCTTGCGCCTATTTTTTTCCGGAAATTCAACAAAAAGAATAGAAGAATGAGAAAGAATTCGAAAGAAGATAGGAAGAATTTGAAGATCTTTGAAAAAATTGAAATTTGTGTGTTGTGAAATTGTGTGCAATTTTTTACCAGTGGGCCATTGTAGTATTTTTGTGAAAGGAAGAAGAGATGAAGATTTCTATGATATTGTTGTTGTTGTTGGTGATGTTGTTTAATTGATTATGAGATGTTCATTTTTTTCTGAATTTTTTTAATGAATGTTGGTAAAGATGTTGAAGATTTCTATGATATTTTTTTAATGAATCTACAACATGTTTTATTTGTTGTGTTGAATATGAGTTTAATTTTTGTTAAATGTTGAATTTTTTCTGATTTTCTTTCCTGGTATATTGTATGAATAAGTAGTGGAAGGAAGAAGATGAAGCTTGGGAAAAAATTAGATGTTGGTGGTTGAGTGTGGTATACAATGGACTTGCAATCGAATGGTTGAAACAATATCAAAAATAGTAAACATTAAAAAACAAACGGAAAGGATCAAAATGGTAAACGACATAAGACTTATGAGACCAAATTGAGACACTTTATAGTTAAAGGACCAAAATGAAATCCAAAAATAAGTTAAGGGACCAAATGATGTATTAAGCCTAATTTATATCTTTTTTTTGGGGTGATTTTTGGGGTGAAAACAAACTGAGAATTAGTTGAGGGACCATTTGATAAATTTAGCCTTTTTTTTTTCATACATCCAATGATCTTAGATGGTAAATTAGATTTTAATCTATACTTTTTTTTTGGGGGGGTGAAAACAAGTTTATGTGGTTTGGACTTTGAGGGTTCATGAGAGTTATGATATATCTCAAGATTTAAAGAACGTTTATAAAGATAGTTACAGATCATCCACTAAAAATATCTTCATATTGGGAGCAGATGGTTGAACCTATGACTTTGCATGTGAGTCAACTTATTACCAACTAAGTCAACTTTCATGGACAATTATATATAAAAGGAATACATTTTTTGTTTGACTTTTTTAATTTGGTAAAAAAATAGTCTTAAAACAAATTTGTCATTGAGCTGGAAATAAAATGTTAGGTATAATGATAGCAACTCGCGGAGTTTTTCTATTTACACCCCATGTTTTTCTGGTTACACCCAAATTTTCTTAAATTTTTTTTATAATACCAAAATTGCCCTTTTATATTAATTTTATTTACTGTGAGTGAATCAAACAATTTGACGTTCAATATCAATCTCCATGAAAATTAAAGAGTGAATCAAAATATTTTTCATCCATACTCAATTGGATATAAGTAAGTGAATTTCTTCTTCTATTTGCTAGTTTCAATTTTTTTCCTTCAACTGCACTGATGCACTGTACGATTACAGTTTTAATTTACATTGGCAAGGTTAACTTAAATTCAGTTTAAGTAGGTTCATGTAAACCTACTTAAATTGAGTTTACATGAACCTACTTAAACTAAGTTTACATGAACCTACTTAAACTGAGTTTACATGAACCTACTTAAACTGAGTTTACATGACCTACTTAAATTTAAATTGAGTGTACATGACCTAACTTACATAAACTGAATTTACATGAACCTACTTAAATTAAGTTTACATGAACCTACTTAAACTGAGTTTATATGTGCATACTTATACTGAGATGACGTATAATCATTGAACAAGATTGAACTTTTAGATGTACACTTAAACTAAGTTTGCATGATCTACTTAAAGTAAGTTTACATGACGTACTTAAACTTAGTTTACATGAACCTACTTAAACTGAGTTTAAGTTGGTACACTTACTTAAATTTAGTTTACATGAACTCAGTTTACATGACCTACTTAAACTCAGTTTACATGAACCTGCTTACACTGAGATTAAGTATATACACTTAAACTCAGTTTGTATGACCTACTTCAACTATGTTTTAGATTAAATTTTATAAAAGGATAATCTTGTCATTTTAAGGTGCAACCATGATTAATTAGGGTGCAAGTAGAAAAACTCTAACTCGCGTTTCAACATATATATTTTTAACATTGATTCTTTTATTGGATGCAATACATGAGTCCTACAACTTTAAAAAGAGCGAATGTTAAAATGAGTGTCGTTAGAATTATCATGTGACATATATTATGATTGATTAAATAGTTTAAATGAAGAGTAAAATTTTAAGTAAAAAAAAATTACTCCAAAGTATTAATAAAATAGTTGAATTAAATGAAAAAATAAAAGATAAAAGTCACTCTAAAGAATTAAAGAACACAATAACAAAATGATCCAAATTGAACCATGAACTCCATCTATGCATGAATTTCTGGTCATTAAGTTACTTAAAAGAACAAAAAAGAACTCTTGATAGTTTAGTATCACCGTGGATGTTCAAAAAGATGGTGGATGCGATGGTCTTCCCACAGGGGTGGCGCGCGACATTCAAGTTGTGGCTAGAACAACCAGGTAACAATCAATCTAGTATCCGTATTTTTGTTTACATTATACACTCATCGTCCATTTAGCGATGTAATGGTTAATTCATCATTTGAACTAATTTCATTTTGATTTGGTGACTCTTCGTCAGAAGATACCTTCCTTTGACAGAAACCAGGTGCTTTAGGCTCAACCAATTCCATATCACTACCTAACATTTGAATAACAGATGTCATTGTAGGTCTGTCCTCCGGGTATTGTTGCACACACAACAGACTCACATGTATGCATCTTAATACCTCTGATACAACACATGATTCCTTTATTCTTGACTCAATCAACTCTAATGCTTTTCCCTCTTTCCAAACTCTCCATGCCTGCATAATATTTAAACGGGAGAACTTATGACAATCTTCACGGCCTTTTTTCGGCTTATCAACATGTCATAGGATATTTTCATAAGTTCTATCAAACAATCTCACGAGTATATATATCGGTGGATAAGTTCAAATTAGTCAATCCAAACAGACCCTTAATCACACATTTCAACTTCAACATTAATAAATAAATAAACAGAGAAATAAATATGTAGGTACTTACATAACCAACAAGGTTTAGTGTCTCGTTTCCATGATAAAGTGCACTATTTTTGTTCCCACATATAATCTCTAGTAGTAAAACACCAAAGCTGAAAACATCTGATTTGATTGAAAATTGTCCACCAATGGCATACTCTGGTGCCATGTATCCGCTAATAGAAACAATTAGAGCAACAATATTTAACTATAAGAGAACAGTAAGTAATGTCGAGCTAGAGAATCTTGCATTGATCGCAGTCGATCAATCTAGATCCAACTATCTAGATTGTTTGACTTTGGCAAATGCAGAATTCTCTAACCGTGGAAAATGAAAATCCAAATCTAGACAGACACTCACTATGTTCCAACTACTCTATGTGTATTTCCTTCAATCTGGTCTCCTCCAAAAGATCTAGCCATTCCAAAATCTGATATTTTTGGGTTCAACTTGTGATCCAACAAAACATTACTTGCTTTGAGATCTCTATGAATAATCCTTAATCGAGAATCTTGATGAAGATACACAAGTCCCCTCGCTACTCCAAATATTATTTCGAAGCGTTGTGGCCACTCCAGCAATTTATCTGTTATTTTATCTGATTTGTGGAAAGTAAACATATTATTGTCAATTTAATAAACAAATATTGCTGATGTAGATAAATAAACACCTAATCTGCGCATTCTTCATAATTCATACCAAAGATAAAGGAGTCAAGGCTACCGTTAGCCATGTATTCATATACTAGAAATTTTTCTTGTCTTCCAACACAACAGCCAAGAAGCTTAACCAGATTTCGGTGTTGAAGTTTTGCAATCAGTTTTACTTCTGTTAAGAACTCAGTAATTCCTTGTCCAGAGTTTGTTGAAAGTCTCTTGAC
Organism: Medicago truncatula; assembly: GCF_003473485.1. Taxonomy (NCBI): domain Eukaryota; kingdom Viridiplantae; phylum Streptophyta; class Magnoliopsida; order Fabales; family Fabaceae; genus Medicago; species Medicago truncatula. The sequence goes on along the minus strand of NC_053045.1, from coordinate 39,665,330 downwards.
AGCAATTTCTTGCCCATCCGCTAACTTTCCCTGCATAATTAAAACTCCTCTAGTTGTTCTTTCTGTTGTCAATACTTAATACTTGAATTAACTAACATTCAATTACCTTGTATACAGATCCAAAACCACCTTGTCCAATCTTATTATTCAACGAGAAGTTGTTAGTGGCACTAGTAATTGTTTGCAGATCAAACAAAGGTAAATCCAGATCTTCTAGATGTCTTTCAATGTTATCGTCTATCTTTGACTTATCTAAAAAAGGGAACAGAGGAAATGTTATTTGGTATTATTATGAAACCTGAGGGGGGATCATTTGAGCCGATTAAGTTAGATACATATCGCAATAGAACATACTCCCTCACAACTTTTAAGGTGTAGTTATTGCTTAGAAGACTTTTCTACCCCTTATTTAATGTTTGTCTTTTTAATATTAGTGGGTGTATATGCTTCATAAATTTTTATGAGGGTATATTTGTAAAAATATTCAAAAAGTTACACTAATTAATGAGTGTATTGGTTTTGTTGTTTTTTGGTTTTTCTTCTTATATTAAGGACCAGAGGGAGTAAAACATATAATGTTCTATCAATTTCTTACATTTGTATCTTCAAACTCTAGATCATTAAACCATCCAAATTCAATGCCATGTTTGTTTAATTTTTTGAAATTCAACAGCAACATTCGTTGAATGATAAGACAGTCAAACAAATCTATATTGCATCAAAAGGGTGAGGTATTACCCAGCTAAGTCCTTGAACCAACAAATTTTGCTAGTTGCTACCCTTACTAGGTTATGAACCTCAATGTTCAGATTCCTACTAATATCTGAGACAGTTATAATATTCCAATCTAAGAAAGAGGTTACAGTCCTGAACTATATAATTAATAGCAGCAATAAAATTTACAATTTCCCAACTTCATAGCTGATGCCTGATAGGATCCTTGGGCCTTATGAACGGGTGACCCAATTATAGAAACAAATATGAATACGCCAGTACATGGAAAGTATACACGAGGAGGGGAAGAGTGGGGTTAGGAGCGAATAGTGGAACTTAGTTATGAGGGGTCTCTAGATTCCAGGAAGGTTGGTTATTTGAAGGGGAGAGAGTTTAGGTGCGAGGGTATTGAGTACGTTACCATTGAGTTGGTTAGGAGAGTATCTCTGGTCAGTAGTCACTAACTCTGGATAAACTTTCCCATATTGTATTGAGCACATCTCTGTTAATCAAATAATACACTGTCGCATTGCTCATCATTTTTAGTTTCACTGTTGCATTGCTCATAATTGTTAGTTCCTATCAAAAGCCATGTTAAAAAAACCACTTGGCCTCAAATTTACTGATATGTGATGATTACCCCAAAGAGTGTCTCTTGAGAATTAGAAGTATTTCTTAGTTTTTTTTTTTCAATTGAAAAAGTTATAGATAGAAAAGCACTTCTATGCCATGAGTTTAGCGACAATAATAATATGAATGAAAATTTAATTTACCAGCAATTCTCCATCGGACTTTATATATGATATAACTGCAGAATAAGAGCATCCCAAAAATTGCAGCAGCAGTGGTGGCAGCTATGGTTATCACACTTTTGTTACGCCCATTTGAAGCCTCTTTAAGTATGAAACAAAGACTTAAAAGTTACATCCTCGGATTTAAAAGTGATTGTACCTATGTTTTCTATAACAAGGAGAATGAAAGGAGTGATAATATGGTTACTTACCTGTTACTACCCGAGCTATACGGATATAGAGATCTTGACCACCAGTGTCAAATTGTCTTATGTCAATTAGATCACCAAACCACATGACACAGCCACTGCCCTTTCCACTTATGTCTGAATTAGTGAAAGCTGTACAAGAACAATTATTCAAGCACATGGTTCTGCATAACTCTAAATCAACATTCTCATACAACAAAGTATGTGTAGTATCCGGTACTTTGAGACCCACATATTTCATCAACTCATCATCCACATCCATTTGTTGGTTGTTGCAGCTTAATGATATATTACGGACACACCCTTGACTCCAGTCTCTTAAGGCCCATTGCTGCGTTGACTTTGGAATGAACCCACGTAAACATTGGCAAGCTGGTGACTTTGTAGTTGAGCAACTGGCATATGGCCCACAAATCCCATATGATTCACAGGAGTTCAACGGGGTACTTTCAGTAAGCAACCAATTCGTATTATTCTCCTCCCACACATAGATTGAAATATTTGTTTGGTATATTGTAGCACTAACGAATGCAGAAGAATTCTTGAGGGTAAAGGAGTAGAACATCTCATCCTTATTAGACACATAATTCAAATCGTTATTAGCAACATACTTGAAATCATATATAGAGTTTTGTTTTCGATCCGACAAACCACTAAATTGAAGTCCATTCCATGGTCCAAGCCGACAGTATTTCTCTGTTCTGTTCATCAGATAAAACTCTGGATAGTTATGAAGCACAAGACCCCAAGAAAGATCACCTGGAGATGGATCATCAGGACTCTTCCAAGAAGTTATTCTCCGTTCGAGATCATTTCTGAGATCCCATCCTAACTTCATCCCTGGCAAAATTGTATCACAGGGATAGTCAAAGCTTTGCCACAAGTAGTCTGTTTCATCCTGGTTTCTTATGACAAGATTGCCACTATCCAAGAGCTCTGCCATTGGTTTCTGTGCTTGTTTCTGTGTTGTTGTGCTCCAAACAAGAGAGTCGTTTTGGCGGAGCATGAGATTCCCTGAGGTGGTCAGTGTTAAGATGCCTAAGGTATTGTTGATGGGGTTGACCCTATTTGCAACCCAAACAACTTTCTGTATAGGCATCTGCTTGTACCAAATCCCAAGGTAACGTCTTACAGAATTGCCTGGGCTGAAGAAACCCAGTTCAAATTTTCCACCTGCTGAAATTAAGGTTTCTCCATCACTTAAAGACTCAGACACATTGATGGAATTACTTGCTAGAATGGGGGGGACAATTATGTAAGAAATAATCATAATCATAATCATGAAAGAAATAATTCCCATTGCATGACACTTGTATTTGGATGTTGATGATTGTATTTTTTTTTTAATCAATGATTCATCTAAGTGTATGACTATGATACTAATTGATAGGCTACCAAATAGCATGATGATCTGAGATTGAGAATGGGGAGGTTTTTATAAGACACGCTTTGTTCCTCATTCTGATCTCTAAGTCAAAAAACATGTGCGTTATTTGTTTAATGCAGGTTTTTATTGTTGCTGTGAGGAGACTTCACAAATAATGATCAGTAGTATAGTATAATTTCTTACCTGGACTAGTTTCTTTTCCTTTATCCTAATAATGCTACTATAATACTACCTCTATTCTAAATATAAAAGTTCCATTGGGAAAGAAAAAAGATTGTCCATAAATATAAGTTTTATTTCAAATCTCAAGATATATATTTTTTTTCCTTCAAATATGCCCATAATATTTTTTTAAAATAAATAATAGTACCCATAATTCATGCTAATAAGTTTCTTGAAGTTGAAAGATAAGAAATCAGGGTTAAACAAGTATTTTATGAACATCCACACCTAAAATAGATACGTAAAATAAACCACCTAAAATTACAAAAAATAAATGAATAATTATAGTGACAAAGGTAGTATAATATTAATATTCTGGCGGCAGATTATCATTTTGATTTTTTTTTTTTGGTACATATTATTTTGACTTTAATAGTTATATATTATGCCTTTCTTTCTTTGGATTTACTTATTAATAGTTAATTGATGTGTTTTAGCTTAACATTGACGGTGACACTGACTATATTAGGATTATATAAGATGCAATGTGAATTAAATGGGGACAAAGTGACCATTTGATAAATAAAAGTATTCAATATTTATAGATGGCTTGACCGACTTGGGTGGTTTGATAGTGTTGGGTTTGGGATATTAGAGTGTGTTCCTTTCAAGATTTTATGTTCGATTTTTTCCTGTTTCAATTTTGGTGGACTAGTTTGTCTTCTTCAAAAACAAAATATTCATAGATAACTTCTTTGAAGAAAATAAATTAAAAAATAAAGGATCAAACATCAACAATCATCATAATTTGAGAGTATAAAGTCTTTTTAACATTGAAGAAATGCAAAGCGAGTGGCAAAATAGTTGGCTGGTTTCACATCCCCATAATAAAATAAGAAAGAGATTAAGTCAAGATAGTTAAAAGGGGTTGGGGGTTGAGTAGCTCAACTGCTTTGAGTTAAGAGTTAAGAATTTGAGCAATGTGGACTTTAGTATAAATTTAATATTCACTCTCATATCTAGCGTGATTCCCAAGTCCAATTCCCACATTGTAATCCTAACTAACTCTGATATCATGTTAAATGTGCTTAGTTCTCATCCCAAAACTTAGTTCAAATGGATGAAGATGCACAAACATTTATACATCAAACAGCCTAGGAACATGAGCAATTTGTAACTTCAATATAGGTATCCAAATGGTTGACCGTCCTGGAACTAAACAAGGTAAACTATGACTTTAAATTTCTCATTTACATACCCCAGAACAAGATTCTCATTTACATTTCTGTATTAATTATAAAGTTTTAAATTAAGTGTCAACCAAATTTACTTTATAAACATTCAAGTACAAAAGTATTTGAACACTAGTACTTCAATAGTGACTTTGTTCCCCATGGAATTATACATCCTTTACTGAAATATGTACCGGTATCTTATTGATTTTCACCGAGCAATAAAAGAGCTCATTGTCATTTCATAGTTTGAACTTGTATCCCTCCCACTTGAGCTTGAATTTTTTTCAACAGATTCTTTCCTCATAATAAAACCTGGCTCCTTAGGCTCATCTAATGTCATCATCTCACTCCCTAACATTAGAATCACATCAGCCATGGTAGGCCTATCCTCCGGATATTGTTGCACACATAAGAGTCCAATGTGGATGCAACGCGATACTTCAGATACAATGCATGAATCCACTATGTTTGAGTCAATTATCTGTAAAGCTCTTCCTTGTTTCCAGAGTGTCCATGCCTAAATCATTAAAGAAGAAAATTGTTACCACAAAGAAGATAAAAGTTAGCATGGTTTTGCTTTTAACATGGACAAATTAACATTTATCCTAGTACTTACATAAGCAACAAGGTTAAGAGTTTGTTTTTTAATATAACACTCTCTATTTTTCTTCCCACTTATAATCTCTAACAGTAAAATACCAAAGCTGAAAACATCCGATTTCACGGAAAATTGTCCATCAATAGCATACTCTGGTGCCATGTACCCACTGCAATAAGCCATTGTGAGAAAATATAAAAATACACTAGTCATATACCATATATATGTGTAAAAATAAAATATACTATGGTTCTGGATAGTTAAACACTCACTATGTCCCAACAATTCTATCTGTGTTTCCTTCAATTTGGTTTCCTCCAAAAGTTCTAGCCAATCCAAAATCTGATATTTTTGGATTCAAAGTATCATCTAGTAAAACATTACCTGTTTTGAGATCTCTATGGACAATCCGCAATCGAGAATCTTGATGAAGATACATAAGCCCTCTAGCAATTCCACAGATTATGTGGAAACGCTTTGGCCAATCTAGCAATTTACTTTTGGTACGATCTGCATAATTTATAACAAATCTGTCATTAAATACTAAACATTCATAGTTTGCTACAAACTTCCACTATATCATAAAACACTAGTAAGTTTTAAAATAATTTTTTTGAGATTGCATACCAAAAATGAAGTAGTCCAGGCTACCATTAGCCATGTATTCATAAACTAACATTTTTTCTTCTCTCTCAATGCAACAGCCAATAAGCTTTACAAGATTTCGGTGCTGAACATTTGCAATAAGTTTTACTTCATTTATGAACTCTCTCGTCCCTTGTCTTGAGCCCTGTGAAAGTCTCTTTATAGCAATTTCTAGCCCACTCCCTAATTTTCCCTGGATAATCATTAATCACATTCATTAGATGTTCTTTATAACATATTTATCTAGCTATTCTCATTAATCATACTCCAATATTGGATTACCAAATATACAGTTCCAAAACCACCTTCTCCAATTTTGTTCTTCTCTGAGAAATTGTCAGTAGCAGTAATAATTGTTGACAAATCAAGCAATGGGAGATCCAGATCGTCCATGTGTCTTTCAAAGTTACCTTTTGTCTTTAACTTCCCTAAAAGATGAAAAGAATAAAAGTTCAGAACTGTGTAACCAATGCCATTTTTTTAGTCAAATATTAGAGAATGGAAGAATAGTATTACCAACAATGCTCCTCCTGAGTCTGTAGAAAAAATAAATAGCAAGTAAAAGCATTCCCAAAGCTGCAGAAACTGTTATTACAACTATTTTTCTCGAGTTCGTCCTGTGCTCGTCCTCAGTATTATTGTTGGCTTTGTCTAAACAAATTAACTATAGTTAAATTACACTTTCAAATACAGTACAAGGCTTAAATTTTCAAAGAATATAAAAAAATATTGGTGAAATTAGTGAAGTTTTCACCTAATTCCGAAGCAGGCATCCTGATATATAGACCTTGCCCACCAACTGGAATAAGTTTGATATCAATTAAATCACCAAACCACATAACACAACCACTTCCTGCTCCACTTATATTTGTATTTGTATAGGCCATGCATGAACAATTATTCAAGCATTTGCCTCTACATTGGTCTAGACCTATACTCTCATCCACCAAAGTATATGTAGTATCCGGTACTTTCAAGTTTGCCACGGAGACAAACCCATCATTGGTGCAGTTCAATGGATGATTCCTGACACATCCTTGGGACCAATCCATCGAGTTCCATTTTTCAGGAAACTTAGGCTTAAACCCTTTTAAACATTCACATGTTGGTGAATTAGTACTGCTGCAGTATCCATTGACTCCACATAGACCATAGTGGTCACAATAGTCTGCTGGTATTTTTGAATAAAGCATCCATAATTCGTCGTCTTTTGACCATATGTAGCGTGGACGTTCATAACTGGTTTGGTTAAGTACCACTTTTGATATTAGTGAACTATCTTTGATGTTCCATGTGTAATAAACCTCTTCTTTATTGCAGATGAAGTTGTAATTGTAAACGTTATTAGGCTTCATATCTGGCCTACCACTAAAACGCAAGCCGTTCCATGGTCCAAATCTGTAGTACTTTTGTTCTTCCTTCATCATATAGATTTCAGGATACGGATTCAATACAACACCCCAAGAAAAGTCCCCCGGGGTTGGATCATCGTCACTCTTCCATGCTGTGAGACGCCTATTCAATTTTTTTTTGCGGTCCCATCCCAATTTCATACCTGTTGGAATTAAGAAGGGGACAAGTAAATTAAATTGTTTATCCAAACAGAAAATAGAAACAGACACCATAATATCATAAACTAGTTGTTAGTGAACTCGACCACACACATGTGAATAACACATCATGCCTATTTATAAGTATTGGTGCTCCAAAAGTTCTAATATGTCTCTTTATACTTTTCTACATTACAATATTTTTAGGCTCATCAGTTCAATCATTACTCTTGGTAAATTACTACAGGCATAAGTAGAATTGTCTAGAACTTGTGTCAATATTAACAATACCTGACAACAATGTATTAGATGGATAGTCAAAGCTTTGCCACAGATAGGTTTCCGTTACACTATCTTTTACAACAAGATTGCCAGTATCCAAGAGTTGTGCCACTGGTTTCTGTACATTTGTGGAAGAATTTGTGAACCAAACAATGTCGTTGTTATGAGTAAGAACCAAACTGCCAGAGCTGTTTAATTTCAAAGTGGCAGAAGAGTCATTGATTGGCTTGCCACCATTTGCAACCCAGACAACATTTTGAGTTGGAATATTCTTGAATCGAATTCCGAGGTAGCGTTTGTTTGGATTTGTAATACTGAAGAAACCAAGCTCAAAGAGTCCTTTTGGTGAACCAATGGTCTCTCCATCACTGATGGATTGAGATTGAGTAATGATGGATGATGTGTCATCACTGGCTATGGAATTGGAGACAATAAGAGAAAGAGCAAATAGAATATAAGTAATGAAACTCATTACAAAATAAATAAAAGAGTTAGAGCTTATAACATTCACGTTGAAGAAAAGGGGAACTGAAAACTCCTTATATATTTAAAAGTCATGCATGAGAAAGTTACTCATCGTAAGATTGGACAAATACATTATGAGGGGTGCTATGGACACTCTCTTTCTAACACTCTCTCCAACACTCACTCTCTTATTGGGTGAAATTCATGTGGGTATCATACATTGGAAATGGACCCCACATAAAATGGTGAGACCCACATGTGTTTAATCCAATAGGAGAGTGAGTGTTAGAGAGAGTGCTAGAAAGAGAGTGTTCTTAGCATTTCTCAATACATTATTGAACAAAGGAAAGTTACTCATGATGTATAAGGCAAAGACTAATCTGTTATGGTCCATTTGGTTGGAATAGTAAATACAAAGAGTCAAAAAATTGCAATAATATCTTATGGTTTCATTGGCTGAAAAATCGAAGACTTTATGTTATAATAGGTTCAAACTTTACAGTCACTGTCCATATGCAGAAATTACGAGAATCATGGAATTTTCACTCCTCCTAATTAATTTTCTTGATAGAGACTAAGAGAAAACACACATGTTATTAATATCATAACAATTAATTATTCCAAGCGTTCTAATCAATGACTATTGACTAACTTGTTATGGGGCTTCAAGGAAATATAAAATTTAACATGTAATGTGAAGAAAGTGAAACCTTGTACTGCACCAGAATAAGACAAGGACAAGAGTGTTTTTACCTTGGAATCAATTCATGAAACACAAGTAACACGGCATGGAAACTTATATAGTTTGTTTGGAAGGACTTGTAGGAAGATATTTTCTAGCATGCGTATTTTCTTTTCTTTCCAAAGGCGCCATTGTTATCCATGGCCCAACTCGTCAAAATCGTTACTCTCAATGACCGCAAATTTTTGTTTAGACAAAATTATGTCACTGTTATTTACATTCGGAACGTCACATTTATGAAATATCAAATTTTTCTCTCTAAATTGTCTAACATTTAGTGTTTTAAAAACTGAACCTAAGATCCAACCGGTGAATAGGGACGGATCTAGAAATTTTGGTACAAACAAATACTGGTGAATGGGGTGTTTCAGACTTTTGGTTGACTTTCTTTCGACTAAAATTACTCAACACTAAACCCTTTGGACTTTAATTGACGGTTCACTGTTTACACAAATTCATAAACTAAGAGAGCTTCCATGTCTAGTCCTTAAAAATATATTTCATGGTAAAGAACAAAAGGTGCTTTTTGAACGAATTTACACAAAATATATTTTGATTACGAAGTTCACCAATCAAAGGACGATTCTGATCGATAAATGATCCAGAACAAAAAACGGAATTAAGTTATACAAGTTTTAAAACTTTTATGACTTTTTGAGTATTTGGAAATTTTGACTCAAATTATGATTTTTGGCTCAAATTCAAATGAATGAATTCTGATTTTGAGTTTCTTCTATAAACAAGGTTTTTGAGCTTGGAGGTCTTATCTGTCTTAAGACTGCAGCAAATGACCGGGGTTTTAGTGAGTAAACCGATTGAAACTTTACGGTGGCGTGCAACAAGAAGTGGGATTCTGATTCTGGAAACAACAACAACCAGGTAATCCATCATCTGTCAGTCAAATTTTGATTCATTATATTATACACTCAATAATAATAATAATAGTTTCATCGTCCATTTAACGATGTAATGGTTAATTCTTCATTTGAACTAATTTCATTTTGATTTGGTTCATCAGAAACTTTCCTTGGAAAGAAACCAGGTTCTTTAGGTTCAACCAGTTCCATTTCACTACCTAGCATTTGAACCACAGATGTCATTGTAGGCCTATCCTCTGGGTATTGTTGCACACACAACAGACTCACATGGATGCATTGCAATGCCTCTGACACTACACATGATTCCTTTATTCTTGACTCAATCAACTCCAATGCTTTTCCCTCTCTCCAAAGTGCCCATGCCTGCATAATCAAAAACAAATAATCATCACATTTTAGTTTCAACATTCATAAATAGATAATGTATGTTTCCTATCAAGGTAGGTATTGCAGAATCATAGTGAGCCACCGTGATTTTCTAAATGTTGTATAGTGTAGCTTTTGCAAAATCACGTGATTCTAACAAATCTATTAAGATACCAAACATGCACTAAATATGTAAATGCTTACATAACCAACAAGATTAAGCGTCTCATTTCCATGACAAAGTGCTCTATTTTTGTTCCCGCATATAATCTCCAATAGTAAAACACCAAAGCTGAAAACGTCTGATTTGATTGAAAATTGCCCATCAACAGCATACTCTGGAGCCATGTATCCGCTTTTAGAAACAATTAGAACAACAATATTCAACTATAAGATAAAACTAAGTAATGTCGATCTCGAGCAAGAGAATCTTGCATTTGTCGTAGTCAATCAATCTAAATCCAACGGTCTAGATTGTTCGCCTTTGGCAAATGCGGGATTCGCTAACCCTGGAAAATGAAAATGAAAATCTAGATAGACACTTACTATGTTCCAACTACTCTATTTGTATTTCCTTCAATCTGGTCTCCTCCAAAAGATCTGGCCATTCCAAAATCTGATATTTTTGGATTCAACTTGTCATCCAACAATACGTTACTTGCTTTGAGATCTCTATGAATAATTCTTAATCGAGAATCTTGATGAAGATACACAAGTCCCCTAGCAATTCCAAATATTATATGGAAGCGTTGGGGCCACTCCAATAATTTACCATTTATTTTATCTGATTTAGAAAGCAAACATGTCATTGTCAATTAAAAAATATTACTGAATGTACATAAATAAACATGTTGCACCTAATCTATACATTCTTCATTTTCCATACCAAAAATAAAGGAGTCAAGGCTACCATTGACCATGTATTCATACACTAGCAATTTTTCTTGTCCTCCAACACAACAGCCAAGAAGCTTAACCAGATTTCGGTGTTGAAGTTTTGCAATCAGTTTTACTTCTGTTAGGAACTCGGTAATTCCTTGTCCAGAGTTACTTGAAAGTCTCTTAACAGCAATTTCTTGCCCATCTGCTAATTTTCCCTGCATAATCGCTTTAATTTTAGTTTTCTAGTATTAAAACTTCTCTAGTTGTTCTCTGTCTGATCAGTACTCAATACTTGAATTAATGTTCAGTTACCTTGTATACGGATCCAAAACCACCTTGTCCGATCTTATTATTCAGTGAGAAGTTGTTAGTGGCACTAGATATTGTTTGCAGATTGAATAATGGCAAATCCATATCCTCTAGATGCTTTTCAATGTTATCTTCAGCCTTTGACTTATCTGAAAAATGAAAGAGAGGAAGTTATATATTCAGTGATATTATCAAACTTGAGAGGTAAGGATCGTTCGAGCTGCTTAAGTTAGATACATATGGTATGTTAAATTTAGAGATTGCACTAGGATTGAAAATATATAGCGTTCCTTCAATTTCTTACTTTTGTAGCTTGAAACTCTAGGTCATTAAACCATCCAAGTTCATTGCCATGTATTGCATCAAAGGGTGGGGCATTGCCCAGCCAAGTACTTAAACCAACAAGTTTTTCTACCCTTACTATGTTATGAACCTGAATGTTCTGATTCCTCCTACCAATATCCGAGGCAGTTACATTTTCCAATCTAAGAAAAGTTTACAATCCTCAACTATATAATCAATGGCAGCAGCAATGCCATATTAGAAGACCACTTGATCTCAAATTTATTGATAAGCGATGATTGCTCCAAAGAGTGTCTTTTGAGAATTAGAAGTATTGTTAATTTCTGATTTTTTTTAATTTAAATATTATGGATCGAAAAGTCCTTCCATGACAATAATAATATGATTGAAAAAATTAATTTACCAGAAATTCTCCTTCGGACTCTATATATCACATATATGCAAAATAAAAGCATCCCAGAAATTACAGCAGCAGTGGTAGCAGCTATGGTTGTCTTGTTGCGCCCATTTGAAGTCGTTGTCTTGTTACGCCCATTTGAAGTCGTTGTCTTGTTGCGCCCATTTGAAGTCTCTTCTAGTATGAAATAAATAAACTTAGATTTAAAAGCGATCATATATCTAAGTTTTCCATGATGAGTGGAATGAAATGACTGAAAAGTTGTTTACCTATTATTTCCCGAGCTAAACGGATGTAGAGATTTTGGCCACCAGAGTCAAACTGTCTTATGTCGATTAGATCACCAAACCACATGACACAGCCACTACCCTTTCCACTTATGTCTGAATTAGTGAAAGCTGTACAAGAACAATTATTCAAGCACATGGTTCTGCATAACCCTAAATCATCAATATTCTCATACAACAAAGTATGTGTAGTATCTGGTACTTTGAGACCCATATATTTGATGAACTCATCATCCACATCCACATGTGGGGTGTTGCAACTTAACGATATATTACGGACACACCCTTGACTCCAGTCGAATATTGCCCATCTCTGCGGTGACTTTGGAATGAACCCACGTAAACATTGGCAAGCTGGTGCATATGCAAGTGTGCAACTAGCATAAGGTCCACAAGCCCCATACAATTCACAGAAACTCGCCGGGGTTACTTCATTTTGCCACCATTTTGTATCTTTCCACACTGAGATAGCAAAAGAGCTTTGGGTTATCGTAATAGTAACTAGGGCAGAAGAATTCTTGAGGGTAAAGGAGTAAAACATCTCATCCTTATTAGACACATAATTCAAATCATTATTAGCAACATACTTTAAATCATATACAGAACTTTGTTTTCGATCTGACAGGCCACTAAATTGAAGTCCATTCCATGGTCCCATCCGACAGTATTTAACTGCTCCATTCATCAGATAAAACTCTGGATAGTTATGAAGCACAAGACCCCAAGAAAGATCACCTGGAGATGGATCATCAGGACTCTTCCAAGAAGTTATTCTCCGTTCGAGATCATTTCTGAGATCCCATCCTAACTTCATCCCTGGCAAAATTGTATCACAGGGATAGTCAAAGCTTTGCCACAAATAGCCTCCTTCTGGGTCTGTTTCTTCTTGGTTTCTTATGACAAGATTGCCACTATCCAAGAGCTCTGCCATTGGTTTCTTTGCTTGTTTCGCTGACGTTGTGCTCCAAACAAGAGAGTCGTTTTGGCGGAGCATGAGATTGCCTGAGGTGGTCAGTGTTAAGATGCCTAAAGTATTGTTGATGGGGTTGACCCTATTTGCAACCCAAACAACTTTCTGTATAGGAATCTGTTTGTACCAAATTCCAAGGTAACGTCTTGTAGAATTGCCTGGACTGAAGAAAACCAGCTCAAACTGTCCACCTTTTGAAACTAAGGTTTTGCCGTCAGTTAAAGACTCAGACGCACTGATGGAATTACTTGCTAGAATAGAGGGGACAATTATGTAAGAAATCACCATACTCATAATCATGAAAAAAAGAATGTCCATCTCACGACACTTTCTTGTATTTGGATATTTATGATTGGATTGTATGGGAATTAGCTTACTAGTAGTGATTGATATTCCTCACTCCGACCTCCAAGTCAAAAAACATGTGATTTGTTTTTGCCAATTTCCTTGTTTGATACTCTACTCACCAAAGGCAATAATATTGCTGTTGCTGCTATGATTAAACTTCACAAATCATTTCTTGCTTGGACTCATTCATTCCTTTGTGCTAATATAATTAATATGACCCACCTGAATTTAGTTTGACTCATTTAAATTTCAACCAATTAGATAGTGTGTTGCTTAATGGAAACAATATTGCAAAAGAAATTTATGATAAGGAAAAAGGTAGTATAAATATTTTAGTCGGCCGCCAGATTATTAATTTGACTATGCATTTCTTTTTTTGAAGAATTGACTATGCATTTCTATCTCCAGGCTTTTAGCTTAAAGTTGAGTTATAGGTTTGAATTCAATAGTACCAAGAAATAGAGAATTGACCGATACCGACTATATAGGATTATATAAGATGCCTTTGAAATGAAATGAAGATAAAGTGACCATTTGAAATTCCTGCTTGTTGGTGGTTTTATATATGTATTCCATTTTGGTGTTTTAAAAAAAAAAAAAGTAGTATTCAATATTCATAGATAACTTATTTGAAGAAAATAAATTAAAAAATAAAGGATCAAATATAAACAGTCATCATAGTATGAGAGTATGAAGTCTCTAGCTTGAACTAGCAACCATATACAGTTCTTGCAAATTTCTAGTCTTTAATGTCATGTTCACATATCAACATGGTAGGACATAAACATATTGCAGAACGAGTTCTCATTTACATTTCTATTTGCTATTTATTGGAGTTTTAAATTTGAGCATTAGTCTATTAATAGTGACTTTGTTTACAACTGAATTATACTTTGTTTAATGCATTATGTACAGCTATCTTATTGATTTTCATCTAACTCTTAAATGGTCATGGTCATCTCATAGTTTTAACCTATATCCTTCCCACTTGAGCTTGAATTTGCTTCAACAGATTCTTTCCTCATAATAAAACCTGGCTCCTTAGGCTCATCTAATGCCATCATCTCACTCCCTAACATTAGAATCACATCAGCCATGGTAGGCCTATCCTCTGGATATTGTTGCACCTGCACGCATAAGAGTCCAATGATGCAACATGATACTTCAGATACAACGCATGAATCCTCTATGTTTGAGTCAATTATTTGTAAACCTCTTCCTTGTTTTCAGAGTGTCCATGCTAGGTCAATAAAGAAGAAAATTGTTACTGCAAAAAAATCAAGTTAGCTACAAATAAACTTTTACCATGGACAACTTATAGCATTTATTCTAGTGCTTACATAAGCAAACAAGGTTAAGGGTTTTGTTTGTACGATGACGCACTCTGTTTTTCTTCCCACGCTAGGTATATAACCTGTTCGTTGTACGGGTTTTATTTTATTAGGATGCGCTTATATAATTTAATTTTTTTGGTAAAATAAGATAAAAAAAATCAAATGATTACATGTCAAAAAGTCAAATTTATAGTGAAAAAAACATGTCAATCCAATTTCCCTCAAAAAATAAAACATGTCAATCCAATGCAATGTGTTCAATCATAATTTTAAAATTAAAATAGTTTAGAAATTTTTTTCCCTTGTAAGCCTAAATAATGCATAATATATGCAACATCCTGGATTCAAACCCCGACCACCACAAAAAAAATATATATATATATTACTTTTTCGTTTAGAATATTATTTTTCACTACTATACCAAGACCATCTTAACATGACAATGGTTTGTTCTGAACATCTTAGTGACCGAATATTCTTGACTTCTCTTTTTTACAAACCCTATTTTTAAATCATAATGTGTTTAAATCAAATACAATATGTTTAAATCATAATTTTTGTTATATTGTTAGTATTATTGTAAAGATCGTTGTTGGTGTTATTTAAAAAATAATTTCAATTATATTTTTTTATTTTATTTTTGGTGTCGTTATAATAAATAATCATGATTAATTCGGTTTATAACTTGAAAGCAACAAGCATCAATATTTTTTTGTAAAAAAACACCGTTAATAATTTTCAAACGTTAGTGCAATAAAAAACGGAAAGACGTATCCGTCTTTTCGCTAGTATTTATAAAAAAGACATATAATCTTTATAAAAAAACCTAAAAAAAAAAAGATATATAAGATAAATACAACCGATTGGAAAAGTGATTAATTAATTAATTTAAAATTTGAGTGGATAAAAGGTGCACCCGACTTTTCCTTTACTTAAAGGTTCACCGACCTCACTACCAAAAAAAAAAAAAATGGTTCACCGACCTAAAGCATTATATTATAAATACAATACTGCAGAACCAAACTCTCTATTCAATCAAACCCTAAAAAAAAGTTGTGATTTGGGGTAACTGTAAACCCTTCAATCTAACTCTCGCTTGACAGTTTGATTCAATTATGAATTCTGAAACACTTCTACCAAATCCCACATGCATATTAGATTTGGGTGATTGAAAATATGGACTTGTTTGAACCTGCATTTCATGATAAGAAAGGAGTACGCATTACCAAAGAGGAGTACTTATCAAAAAAACCTAAGGAGGAAATTGGAATGGAATGGGGCAAGGAATTGGCCCGAAAGCGGAAAGTTGAAGCTTGGCTAGAAGCTGAGAAGGAAATGACTTTTGCTATAACCGGAGACTATGCTGAAGATGCTGAACTCGAGAAAGATCTGAAGGAGATGATAAGGTGGGGCGATCTTCAAATAATCATATGCGGTAGCGCAGTAGAAAGACCGGATAAACGGGCACGATTTCACTTGAATGAGGCTTGATACCAAACTTAAAATAATCATTCTTTACTTGTTTGTATCGCCGTTGCTGGTTTCTCTGCAAACGAACTGACACTATTTGTACCGTTTTTGCTGTTTTCTGCGCAAACGGACCAGCGGCCTCGGTCGTACCCTTCGTCAAACGGGCTCTAATACCACTGTTGGGTCATTGGGGGAGCTCGAAGGATCGTCCACATCGAGGCTAGAACAATCGTACAAGCAAGAGATAGACGCCACACTCTTACCCAAAACCTTAAGGCAATGAGTTTATGGGTCCTCTTACTTATAAGGTTCCGCTAGTATATATAAAGAAAACAACCCTTTAAACACTTTTGAGCTGTCTTTTTATCTTTCAAAAAATGCCCTCAATTTTTCATACAAATAACACATATAATAAAAAGATAAGAATAAATATTCATATTAAAAAAATGTAACAAACATGATATATATATATATATATATATATATATATATATATATATATTTGATATTTTTTTCCCGTTATCGTTTAAAAAGTGTAACAACTTTTTCTATAATAAAGATTGTTATAGGTGTCGTAAAAAAAGAATTTAGATTATATTTTTTTTGTTGTATTGTTGGTGTTATTGAAATATATAATTATATTTAGTTTGGTTTGTTGTAACTAGAAAACAACAAACATTTATATTTTGTTTTAATCAAAATCAAAATTTCATAAAAAAATAAAATAAAATAAATATAGTTCATAATTTTCAAACATGTGTCGGTCTTTTCGTTAGTATTTATAAAAAGGGTCATGCTAACTTGTGCCCTTAAGGAACATGTTAAGCAATCTAAAAAGAACAATTTTGCATTAAAAACACAATATGACAACTTTTAAGAAGCTGAATGCACACATTTTAATATGTGTATTTCTATAATAAGTATCTTAAATATATCATTGAGGACACAAGTTAACATTTACTTTATAACAAAAACATAAATATATATAAGAAATGTTAACGAGTGCCCTCGGACACTCCTTAAACACTTTAAATAGTAAATTTCTTATGAAAAGTTGTGTATTCAATGCATTGAAAATTGCAACAGTTGACTTTTTAAATAATAATTAATAAATTTGGAATCGTTAAAGAGTGTCCCGGGGGCGCTCGTTAACAAGACAATATATATATATATATATATATATATATATATATATATATATATATATATATATATATATATATATATATATATAGGGTGGGGATATTTTGAATTCAAGAGTAAGTGTAATATTTTACTCCAAATCTTGACCTTTAATTTCAATTTTGGTTGATGACTTAGATTAATTGATATGGTAGGCTTTAATTCCATTTTCTATTGTAGTCAACACTTATCACCACAAAATAACAAAACAATAAATGACATTTAATTAATTGATTGATTTTTTTTTCTTCCATTGTTTTTTTTTTTTTTGTTTCATGCTAAAAGAATTTTTATTTTGGATTTTATGGTCTTGTTATGTTATGTTATGTTGGATTCACGTGTTTTTTTATGTTATGTTGAATTCTTGAGCTCTTTCTCAAATAACATCATCTATGTATGTCTATGACAACAAAAACTAATTACGATGGAGATGATTATTTTAATTTGTCGTATAAATAAATACACAAATTTATTTATTTTTTAAGCAATTATTGTAAATGAATTAGATATAAGAAAAGACTAGGGTTACTTTCTCTATCGTCTTTTTTTTCGTGACAGATTAGTACAAAAATGTGCGTTTATAAAAAATATAAGAAAATATCAGGATTATAATAAAGAAACTAAACAAAATATGTCGTATAAAAAATAGTAATGGAAGAAGAATAAATATGCAATTCTTTGAATTTTACAATTGTTTTCTTTTAAAAAAAAATATATGCAATAATTTTAGCGTAAAAAAAGTAAAGGGAGAAGAAAAAAAATCAATGGGAGAAGAAAAAATTTCTTTTTGTGTAAAAAATTATATGCAAATTTTTTCTTATGCAATTTTTTAGAATGAATAGAATGAGTGATTCTTGAAATTTTTCTTTTAAGGAAAGGATTTTAAGTTAACCCTAAAAATTCTTAAGGAAAGGATTTTTCTTTTAGAATGAATATAAATTAAGAAGATTCATGAGAATCAAGCACAACATGGAAGGAAGGTAATTTTTGAGAAAACCGTAATAGAGAAGAGAAGGAAGAAGGAGAAGAGAAGAGAACGTGACCTTCAGAATTCTGGGGGAAGAAAAAAAGGAAAATTAAAAGTTAATTGAAATTACCATTTTACCCTTCAGTTTTAATTTCCTCAAAAAAACAAAAACGTGGGCATTTGTGTCCGAGTGAAAAGGTGCAGGTTGCTAAAATAGACCTTCATGAAAATGAGTGGGTCTATTGTAGCAAATCCCTATATATATATATATATATATAATTGTTGACACATGATAGGACTGGAAAACACATGTAAAAGACGAAAATGCACATGCGGCAGTTAACTACCGAAGTAAAGAATCTGTTGTAGTTAACTCCCGAAGTTCCTTCGGCAGTTAACTGCCGACGAAAAAAAGAAAAAAAAAACCCTCGGCACTATCATTAATCATATGTTAACTTCGGTAGTTAACTACCGGATAGGTATTTTTGTCTTTTACATGTGTTTTTCATATGTGTCAACAACAATTTTCATATATTATATACAAGATAAATAAAAGTGATTTGAAAAATGATTAATTAATTAATTAATTCGAAATTTAAGTGGATAAAAGGGTGTACCCGACTTTTCCTTTGCTTAAAAAAAAGGGTGCACCGACTTAAAGCATTATAAATACAATATTGCAGAACTCGACTCGAACTGAACTCTATCAATTTGCGACTTAAAGAGGAATACTTACTAAAACAGAAGGTAGAGGAAAAATCTAAGGAAATTGGAATGGAATCGGCCCGAAAGCGGAAAGCTGAAGCTTGGCTAGAAGCTCAGAAGGAAATGACTTTTGCGCGGACCGGAGACCATGCTAAAGTCGCTGAACTCGAGGAAGATCTGAAGGAGTGATAAGGTGGAGCGATCTTATAGAAGAAGGACGAAGAAAACGAATGAGGAAAGACCTACAGAAAAAGAGGCTTGTCTCTTTTGTGTCTGATATGTGAAACACTCTTGTTTCTTGTTTTTCTTTTTTATTATGGCTCCTGTTCTATAGTATTTGATATAACTATGCAGTTAACTGTTTGTTAACTATGGTAACACTATAACAACTTTTCTTTATTGGAGCTTCTCTTATTCTTTTAGTACTTCTTCATTTTTGCTTTTTCTATTTGAGAATAGAATTTCAGGTTGCATAAGTCAATGACAGCAACCTCGTCTGTTAAATAAGTCTCTGTTCAGCCCTAATTGCGCATTAATGAGTGTACCTTAGTAATAGACATGTTTGCGAGACTCACTGTGATTTTAACCTGAAACTAACTGATGTATGTTTTTGTTTTGGAGTACTGATGCATTTTGTTGTGTTTTTTTTTTTTTTTTTTTGGTGTTTCATGAAGCTCTGTGTTGTGTTGTGATGTGCACTCCAGGTCCGTTGTGAATTTTCTCTGCTTGAGTTAGTTCTGTTTTGCTTTGCTTGGTTATCAGTATCAGTTCAGGTTCACATCATCAATCATTGTTAAGGTTGTTTTGTGGTTCTGCTGCTGCATATTTGTTTGACATTGGTTTTTTAGTCGACAGTCTGGTGTTGTTTTTAGGTATTAGCATGTTTTGGTTTTTGCTGTTAAATTATGTTGGATTTGATTTTGTAGTTTTCTGGTGTTATCATGTTGGCCTCCTACAGTTTTTTATGCATTCTTTGTATCTATCAGCCGCATGTGGATCTGTTGGCATATTGTTGTTGTGTACTCTTTTGTTCTATATCTATTTATGGACTGTCCTGTATCTACATCAATATGGCAGCAACATGGGTACAAAGGATGCGCGATGGAGGCTGTCCGGTGGTAGGCAGAGATGATTTCAACAATCACTTCAAATTTGCAGCATCACTATCATGTCTTTGTTCTGAGAGAGAGGTTAAGAATGGATCTTTGTCTTTTAAATCAAATTATGTTCTGTAGTCGCTATATATTCTGGTTCTAGTTGTCATTAGAGGCCGAGTATTAAAGGGATTGATCCCCACCTCCCCCTTCTTTTAACAACAAGGATGATGATTTGGCATTTTTTGTTTAGAAAGAAATGCAAATAAAGTTATAATTCCTCTATCAACACAGGTGCATACTTGTGAGCCCAAGAAACTTGTATATAAACAGTGTCTAGATTGAATTAATAATAAATAAATAAACAGATAGATGAAGGGATATTTGCCTGTATTTATCACATCTTAATTATAATCTATTTGGAGTCACATCCTCTGAAGTGGGGAGAAGGTCTAAGGGATTACAACTTTCACTTTATCTTACAAACTTGAAGTTATTGATTTTATCATTATAATCTATGCTGCACTTAACTCTTAACAAGCATCCCTCACACAGAGGATCCAAATCTGACACCGGGTAATCTAGTAATAGATCAACCCATATGTCACTCCTACTTTATCAAATTGTACTGTTTCAAAACCAAACATCCATCCTACTGTTATTATTTTAACACCTCAAGCTATTTGTGCAGTACATGAGAGAATGCATTCTCGGCAATTTCAGAAGAAGGTTGCTTGGTGTTCTGAAAACTGATAATGATCTTCAGCGCCCTTCTGTTCTGGAATCACTAACCTGGAGACATGTTAGCATTGTGCATCTTGCAGAGCAGCTCATCAGCATGGACATTACTCAGGGTATTCGTGAAGTTTTTCTTTCAGAAGCCTTTTTGGGACCAGTTTCTTCACTGCACTTGTTTGAGAAGCCAGCAGACCAACATACAGGCGATGCCACTGAATCTGTATGCAATTGGTATATCGAAAACATAATCAAGGATGTATCTGGTGCTGGGATACTGTTTGTTGCAATTCATAAATGCTTCAGGAGTACAAGGCCTGTTGGTGGATATTTTGCAGAATCTGTCACAGATATAAGTGAACTGCAGGCTTTTATACATATTTTTGGTGGCTATGGAGTAGACAGGCTAGACAGAATGCTTAAAGAGCATACTGCTGCACTTTTAAATTGCATTGACACCAGTCTTCATGCTGGTGATAGAATTGAAAGAGAAGCTTCTATGAAGCAAATAGTTGATCTGGAAACACTGATAGATTTTTGTATTCAGGCTGGCCTGGCTCTGGCTTTTGATCGGCTACTATCTGAGGCTTCTGGTGCCATACTTGAAGAAGGTGCTCCCTTGATACATTCACTGCTAACTGGGAATGAGAACAGTGGCAAATACGGCAGGTGTTGTAAATAATCATGATTCCATTTGGTGAAATCAATTTTAGAGGATGTTGGCGGTGCAAATGATGGTTCTTGGAGTTTGTTACCATACTTATTTGCGACATTCATGACATCAAATATCTGGTCCACCACGGCATTTAATGTTGACAACAGAGGGTTTTAGTAACAATATACATTGCTTGGCAAGGTCAGTATAGTTAAGTTTTAGCTGAAAGTTGTTTTTGCATGGTTATAATTTGGCACATCATTGGATTCACCACTATCTAGTAATTATATGGGAGTTGGAAATATTCCATTGTACAATAATATTTGGTAGTATTTGTCTCACTCTAACCATGCAGTACTTGGCAGGTGCATATCAGCGGTGATTGCTTGCATTGAGTTTGTGAGGTTGGAACATGAACATCAGCATCGACAGTCTTTAAGCAATGGGCATGCCAGCGAGAGAATGGATCCTGAATTATCAGGTCATATGTCAGCTGAAGCAAGCATCAACTCCACGCTGCAGTTATTTGTGAAACTCTCTGCAGAGATGATACTGGATTCTTGGAGTGAAACACATAGGTACCTATATACAATTTTGCTTGAATTATATATGTTTATTTGTTAGAGAGAATACCATACATACTAATTAAGGTAAGATAGTGCCATTTATTCAAGGCAGAATTCATGCATCTTTGCTCTGTTTTATCTGAAACATTAGTCTTTCATTTTGTAGTTTTCTAAAATGTTATATTTGGATTTATGCACAGATCTCATCTTGTAGCACAACTTATCTTTCTAGACCAACGTTGAGAGATTTCACCATACCTTCCGCGAAGCTCATTGGAAACTCACCATACCTGCCTGCCGACAGTCAATACTATGCCATTGGAAACTCATGTTCAGGATACTTTAAAGGATCATCATCACATAGCCAAGAGCACCTCTATGACGTTGATATTAGCAGCTTAAGGAGCACCCATCGATCTGGGCCTTTGGATTATGGTGCTAGGCTCAAATTCTGGCATTACTGGACCCAGTCCACTTGCTAGATTTGCAGTATCTAGATCTGGTCCATTAGCATACAAGTAGTAAGTTTGAAATACCCAACATGAGCTGGTAAATTATTCACCTCTTTCTAGTGATCAGTTGTCCATAACCATAAATCATCCAGCAGGTTCCCACAATATTTTTATGATGTATATCACACTGAAGCACCCTTCTGTAGTCCCTGGATAGTTTAACGTTCGAATTTGTAAGATTTGTATTTAGAGTAGTCGGGTTCATTATTTTTAGAGCATATCCGACAGTAGACACCATGAGATGTTTCTAACTTGAGTAAACCACCATTTGAATGTTGTAAAATGGCAATTTAGTCGTTTTAATAAATATTAACTTCGGGGCTAACTGAAAATAACTACTCTAGCTAATTGATGAGAAACCTAATTCGTCTATATCTAAACAAAACATCGCATCAAAGTTTTGGTAAGCAACCTAATTGGCCTCGGTGGCATCAGCATATTGCTAGATTTATTTTTTCTCTCTCGATGCATAAAAGAGGGCATTCAAGATAATAACAAGTATTTCATTGATTTTGGTGGATATTTTCTAAATTAAATTTTTTTAAATTTAAGAGGCTAAAGACATTTGGTAAATTATAGGAGCTATTTTTGAGGATTAAAACAGCTATAGGTTGTACTCTAAATTAATATTTTGTAATTTGAAAGCGCTAACGCCTTGTATTTTTAGAGCAAAACAATCTTTCGTGCTAGGCGCTCTCTCGCACTCGCTCTCCTGATCGACCAGATTGAATCAATACAATGAAGATAACAGATGAGAGAGTAATCTTAAGTACAATGATTGCCCTATTTTAGAACGAGTTCTGATCCCCGCAGAACAAACTTGATATTTAGGACTCTTTTGCTTATTAGTTTTCCTGCCATGTTTAACTTGATTGGCCAGCTCATATTGCTTAACTAAGTACTTCTCAACATCACTATGTGTTTTCATAGCAGCCACCTGTTTTTCTGTGTCAATATCAGGTTCCATAGTACTGTCAGTAGCAGTGTCATTGTCTACCATGTCCCTCCAAAATTTGATTAATATTTTAACACTTTTAAGACTAGCAGCTGTATGATTGTTGGAACCACCAGAAACTTGCAATTTGCTTTTATCAGGACCTAAATCTTCATCAATTACTACTAACATCAAATATGCCAAAACCATATTGATAGAGTAGATGTAGCATGTAAATATGGTTTTGGCATATGAATCGGTTTTATACGTAAAAAAAAATCCTCCACAGTATCAGCATTAGATGTAGATTAACTTGAAGGACCTAAATCTTCATATTGCTGTAAAAAAAGTTGTAAAAAATAGCATAAAATCACTGTAGATAAAATTGTTAAGGCTTTAGTTGGACAAATTAGATTCTTCAGAAGTTGTAGTGTTGGAGTGAAAAAATGTGAATAGAAGTATGGTCTATGTATCGCTGTTTGTCATTCAAGTTATAAGGATTTAACAAAATAGTCTATCCCTTAATTGCTCACCACCGAACAAAAAAAGGAAGGGGATGATGTTTAATCACTTGTTCAATCCTTTCTTGAAAGAGATGCTCATCTGCTCTGGTTAGCTTGGTAGAGCGGCAGGCGAAATCCGTTATTGATAGAGTAGGTGGCTAGTAACTTACGACTACTCGACTCTTTTTTTCTTTTTCATAAGCAAATATCTAACTAAGGGGGAGGAGCTCTTCTTGCATAGTGTACCTTTTCTCAATAATTCTCCTTGTGAAAAGTAGGTGCTACGACATACATAGGGAAGGCAAATTGGCTGCAGATTGCTATGGCCAAAATTTAGCTATGTTTCCGTTGATCCATAGGGAAAGTTTTCATTTACTATGATCTAGTTTCTGTTTGTAATGTGTCCTCTTTGTTAAGGGTTCAGGCCCTATCCTGATTCATTAGTGCTTTTCTTGCTTGATCAAAAAAAAGTATCTTATCATGTGCATGCAATCTATACATGTTCCTCAATTCATTTTTATACATGCCTTGGATTTTCACTATGACTGTGTATTGAGTTTTTGAAATATCACAAGAATTTATTTCAATTGAAGGGTTTAGAAAGTTGTCCATTTTATTTGTTGATGGATACTATGACTGTGTATCGAGTTCTTGAATGAATTTTATTAACTATAATAGTAATATGTTTGTGCATAAAACAGAATTTTAGCATAGAGATTCAGAGACATTATTGTCTATCAAATGCTTGAATAAGACAAGTAGTAATGTGGTTGTGTACTAGAAGGTTAACACAGGCGATGAAAGTAAAAGTAAACCAGCAAAAAATTTCACCAAAATTATCTTGTTTCTGCAGGGAAAACAAGCAATATCTGCTGCTAAGAAAGAAGTACCATCTGCTGCTAAGAAAGAACAAGCAATATCTGCTTCACATGAAGTACAAGCATCATCTGCTACTAAGCAACAAGGATCAAAGCTCATTGTCATACCTTCAAGGAAACCTAGTCTCCAAGACACACCAATTTATCATCCTCAATCGGATGCTCCTTTAGCCGGAACTCATCAACTTCCATCGTTTCTCTCATCAGGGTCCTTAATTCACCGTGTTTCGGAGACATTATTGTCTATCAAGTGCTTGCATATGACAAGTAATAATGTTTTTGTGGGTTTAATGTACTATTTATTGAATGTCCTTATCAAAGTAATTAATTATTTTACATCCAAAGTTGTGTGTATATTTGCTACTTTTTTCTCAAAATCATAAAATTGTGTGTACATTGTATGTTTTTGTTGGCACTTGAATCATGAAGTACGATCATGAACATGTCTCATAACATAAGGCATTTGATAGTGTTGTTGAAAAATTACTTGTTAAGAACTATAACAACATGAATTGAAAACTGTTTACTAAGTGAAATAGTATAACTCTGATCTTTAGTAAGTTAAGGTGCACGTTATGTTCCATAATTTAAGTAATCGGAAAATGGACTTGAAAAAGAATAAAATAATACTCTTATGAATGTGTCACTAGTACATCCACGTATATTGATCTTTGAGATGTTTTAACAATATAGTTCTCAACATAATACTCTTATGGAAGATGTCAGACATATTATATGTCAGACCTCTTTTTTCTTTGGAATGTATCATGATTAGAAAGTTTCTGACCATAAGTTTCTGAACTACATGACCTGTTGCCTTCATTCCTAATTAAGTTTGAACTATATGACTTGTTGCCTTCATTCCTAATTAAGTTTGAACTATATGACTTGTTGCCTTCATTCCAGAACTAGTTAATTCATCATAACTAATGACTTGGTTTTTGGGTGATGACTGAAATTATGTCAAATAATATAACTTGTTTTGTTCCTTTACTTGTTTCATTTTTGTGATCATACATTAACATAGACACCGAACACATATACGTCGAAATTGATAAAATTTTTACAAAATAATATAATTTAATGTAATTATATGTGTTGGTATTGAACACCGATGTATCAAATACCAACGTATATCTTACATCAAAACACATCTAGTTCAAAAAATATTCGTATTTGTTAATATAACTCTTGTGCACTTCTGGTTGACGTGTTGAATGTATTCATATATATTGCATTTAGTAGTATTAAATAGGGAACTTCTACGGTACACCCGTAAATTAAGGTGTACCAGTACTCCCACTTCAAAAAATTTAAATTAACAAATATTTTTATGGAATAAAGAGTTATTTGTTGATATTTATATTTTAAAAAATGTCATTTCATAAGAAAAATATAATTAGGTATATAAAACAATTTTTCTCTTCGAAAAATAACACACTTAACTATTAATTTATTGATTTGGTGTACCAATACACCAAAATTTTTAGGTGTACCATAGAATTTGCCTATTAAATATTCTTAATATACATATTTATGAGGTTGACATGTTGTTTTACTTTGACTTTGATTTGGTTGATTTTGAGTCATATATAGCAAACATATGTACATGAATAAAGGAACATGCAACTTGCAGGTGGGTTTAATATGGGAAAGGAAAGTTCTTTCCCATCATGTAAAAGTTGAACCACAACCATAAATTTATTAGTTTTTTATTTGGATGGCTAAGATTTGTGACCTATTAATTATTAGAGTGGTGATACATGTAGCATCCCATGTGGCAATACACCCTTTACACCTACATAAAATTCTGACACGTGGCAATCTAAACCCCACATAAATAGAAGATAAAGTGTGGTTGTGAGATGAACTTACCAAAATATCCCTAATATACGGGGTGTACAATGGAATGTATGAATAAATGGTGTTTACGTAACATTTTTCTAATTATTATAACTTAGTTGCTTGATACTGTGAACTGCAGCAGTGGATCCCACCAATTGTTTAAACAACAATTTTTCATTTGCTTCATGGGCCTGACGTTTTGAACTTTTTTGTTCCAACTCAAATTTTCGGATGTGCCTGGCAATTCATTGATAATAATGTTGTCATATTAATTTTAATTTACACAAGAAATTAATTTGTTTTTAAAAGGATATTATTAATTCACAATACCTTAAATGACATTTTTAATTAAGGAAAATACTAACCGCTGTCTCCGGACACTGGTTAAGGGTATGAAAAAGAAAGTTACATAATAGTTAATGCATTGAAATTGTATAATTAATTTATAATAAAGTCAAAAACAATTTCCTTTTATGGTAATAATTCATTTTTATGATATGTTTAACCCGTGTCCCGGACACCTGTTAGCAGGATCCATTTATTAATTACAGTTATTTAAAAAAAACAACTACGTTCTAAAATCAAATTAAAAAAACAACAACACCTGGAAAAAAAAAATCTGTCTTCATTTAATTATTTTTTCCCAACTGTTTTATTATTAATTCATCATCAAATTCTCTGTCTTCATCATCTAACTCAACCAACCCAAAAACCCTTTGATTCACTAAAAAAAAAATCTAATTCATTTTACCCATTTTTTTTCCTTCATTCACCAAAATTATTTTGCATCTTTTTGTGAAACCTTCTCCACAACTCACTACCCACCATCTTCATCAATTCTTCCCAAATCTGATCTTTCACCACTAGAGATTGAAACAACAAACATGGGGACTAAAAAAACACTAAAAAATCAGGAACCACAACACCATCTTTGTTGTTGTTCTTAAGAGATCCAAATAGGTACGACATCGATGCTCTTTGGGGTTCGACGACGAGGAGAGAAAGAGGACTTGAGAGTGAATGAGTGATGAAGAATGGTGTTATTTTCATTAATCAACAACAAAGAAATGAATTAATTTAAGATTAGATCTAGAAGAAATGAAATTGAGATTTTTTTCTGGATTTTTTATGTTTTATTTGTTTTTTCTTCTTTTGCGTTTACATGTTTGAAGATGAAAATGTAGTGTTTCAACTTTCAACAGCTGAAGAAAAATTGTGAGGGAGAATAGTGGCTGCTGTTGGAGAGAAGGAGTTTTGTTGTTGTCAAAGAAAAGAAAAAAAACCGTTGGAGAGAAGGTCTTGTGAAATGAATGAGATGATCTTCTCGAAATGAAACAAGGCTCTGTTTGGTAAAAATAGCGGATAGCTGATAAGTTAGCTAATAGTTTTTAGCTGATAAGCTAACTGAAGTGTTTGGTAAAAACAGCGGTTCAACTGGCTGATAAATGTAAAATGACATAAAGGGTATTCTTAATTCATAATAAAAATTATATCCTATGTATTATAAATTAAATTAAATTTTATTTACCAAAATTTTATCTTATATTTATTATCATTAAGTATTTCCACTTTATAAAAAAAATAACATTTACCTCAAAAAAAAAAAAGTAGCACTAATAAAGTAATACTAATAACAGAGAATAAAGAAAATAACACTTACCTCAACAAAAAAAATAACACTAATAGAATAATAGTATTTTGTTTCGTAAAAAAAAAAAAAAAAAGCGAAGGTATATATTTTTTCAAAAAAAAAAAGGTCAACTGATATATATACAAAAAATGGAATAAAGGGATAGGAGTCTTTATTACGTAGCTTATTATAAAAATTATAATGGATAAAAATACAATTTAAATGAAATAATAAGGGTAAAATTGGAAGAAAAAGTGAGAAGCTATAAGCTCAAACGCTACTTGGAATAGCTTTTGAAAAATAGCTTATAAGCTCGTGAAATAAGCTATAAGCTCATGGTGAAAAAGTGTTACCAAACAGAGCTTTTTTTGTCAAACGAGCTTATAAGCTATAAGCTAAAAACTCTTTTTTGGGGTTAACCAAACAAACCCTAATAGAAGTGAGGTGGAACAATAGTAAAGAGGGGAGGTATGCTAGAAAAAACAAACAACATTAAATAACAATTTTCAGTTTTTTATTTATTTTTCTCAAATAGGTTATCCACTAACAGGTGTCCTGGAAAGGGGAGCTTTCCCATGGTGGGGAAAAACTCCCCATTCCCAGGTTAAACGCCACCCAACTTGCAATCACAAAAGCATAAAAAGTATGGTATTGATTGAATAACAAAAAAAAAAAAACAGAAGTGCATATAGAATACTGATTTGATAACATGATTCAACAAAATCGAAAAGAAAAAACAAACAAAATAAAATAGATGCGGTGAAAAATCGTACCTGTAGATCTGAAAAGTCTGACAACAGCAGCAGCTAGGTTGAAAAGATGTGGGAACGGTTAAGAAGAATAACTTATATATATATATATATATATATATATATATATATATATATATATATATTTACACGGGACATGCTTATGCTTCTTAACTGTTCCCGCGTAAATGCGGGAACAATTAAGATAAGCATGTAGAAAATGCGGGAACAGTTAAGAAGCATAAGCATGTCCCGCGTAAATATATATATATATATATATATATAGGCAAATAAAAAATGAAAAAAATATTAAAAATAGTGCCAAGTAGGTTTCAAAGTGTGTTCCAATGCACAGAAGCTCCGAATTTTTTCCAAAAGTTCATTTCTACAGCTTCTTGTAGAAGCTCAATCTATTCAATTTTGTACATTAAACAAAAGCTACTTCTTCGGGTAAATAGCTTTATTAGAAATGTGTTTGGCCCTACTTTCTCCTTATAAGGAGAATAGAAGCCCAAAAAAGCTTGGCCAAACAAGCTCTTAAAAACTTTCGCCTCCTTTTTTCTTTGATCCTCCTTGGTTACCCAACTCCAACTATTTTTATATTTTCATTTGAAAAATGTTAACCGGTGCTCCCGGAGCACTGGTTAATAAGACCCTTTTCATTTTAATACAGGAAACGTTGGTAGCTAACAACATATACACAATAAATAAAAACGACTCTCTTTTTTCTTTATGATATTTCTTTCTGCTAACGATGTAGACACATCTTATGCTATATATATTAATATTATAACAACAATTGTTTTTTATAAATGATACTAAAGAACTATGTTATTTTTAAGGTGATAAAGAACTATGTTATAGTATTATCTTTTTAAAAAAGATATTATAACTTAGAATATGCAATCATATTTAATTTGAAATATAGTATAAGAGAAAGAGAATATACTATTATAGTCATATTTAGAAAATGGTTAAATGTTACAAAATAATTATTTAATAATAGCCATTCACTGTTATATTTTTTTTTACAAAATATAATATTATAGTTTTTTTTAGAAGATATAATATCATAGTTATAACCTATAGATAATATATTATTAAATTATTATTCTCGTAAATTATTTGATGAGTTCGACCAATCAAGACAAGTGTGAAAAATCCAATAAATAAATAATCTTTCATTTTTCATGGAAAATGAATTCTTTTTCATATCATGGAAATTCAATTCTTTTTCATATAATGAATTATAAATATTATTCATTTTATATAGAAGGGAGCCCCTAATATGGTCCCCAATTTTAAGGATTCATCAATGGTTCTCTCTAAATGACCTTTCATAGCAGGTTTAAAACAAAAATTGTTTCATGACCCCACACAATATTTTTTTTTTTTTTTTAAAGTGCAGTCACAAAGATTACTTATGTGCCCCTCCATATAACACCAAAGTATCCAGGTACAAAATTATTTCTCTCAGTTCATAGCTAGATTCCTTCTTCTTTTTCTAAAGTTAATATACAACCTGATTCCTTCTACACCAACTAGTAATAGTAATGAGCATCCAGTTAAAAATAAAAAATCTAATGAACAAGCTAATGGGACTCATATTGGATCTTATCTTGTTTTGGTTTATCACCTTTTTTTTTTCTTTCCAGTGACAATAGTTTATAATTCACCGTGAAAATGATTTTGAAATACAACATTTAAACATAGGGCTTGGGTGATTTGTCTTTAAGGGAACTGATTTCCCTCATGAAAAATGTACTCTCAATGGGTGGTCACATAGGCTTACAATTTCTCTAAATCTCACCTTTTTTTTTTTACAAAAATCTAAATCTCACTTTTATTCTACATATTTTTCATAAAAACAAAATTAACATTTTAGCACATTTCTGTCTATCACAGCAAGAAGGGGTTGGAATCTTGGATGTGAATTGACCAACGAACTAAGATAATTGCTCCACGAGAAATTTATGGTTTAAATGGAGGGGTGAAGGTGAAGATGAGATAGAGGAAGAAGGAAGGAGACTGTAGCGATTAACAAAGAGAAATGGAGAGAGGAGGAAAATGATTCTTAGCCTAGGGATTATACAGAAGTGCATAAATGTAATTACCTTGTATGGGGCCATGGACAAAAAAAAAAAAAAGTGAAACCTGATGTAGAAGGTCAATTAGAGAGGACCATGGATGAACCTTTAAAATTGAGGACCATATTAAGGACTCCCTATGTAGAATTAACTTAAAAAAATGTATCAAGAATTGATATTTCTTTTCTAAAATTTTCAATCATTTAATAAAAAAAAAATTACCAAAAAAATAGAGTATGACAACAATCAATGTTTTTCCTTAATAATTCACAACTACTTGGAACTTTTAAAAATAATTTTTAAAATAGATAATTATTACCAAACAACTTTTACTTTATTTTGAAAACTCTTCCTTTTAACTTTAGTTTTAAAGTAATTATTACCAAATACCGCCAATCACAATTCACACAAGGGCAAATGAATGCATAAAAGATTTTGGAAAATATAAAGAAAAAATAGCTTCTCTTTCTAGAACATAGCACATGGACTAAACCCTACAGCCGCCGCGCTTCTTCTCTTCCTTTCTTTTCTCGTTCCAACCCGATACGATCATTTACAACATGGCAAAACCAAAGTACGATGCAATCCTCAATTACAGCAAGTTTTACGAATTTATTAATCGGAATAAGATGCATTTGAAGGATTCAAGGTATTTGGTAGACGATGGAGATGTAGATATTGAGGAAGAACTAACATTGTATACGGACATTGAGATTACGAATGCTCCTCATGATGATTGGAACGAATGGAAGGAAACAGATTTCATTCAGATTGGCCGCAGTCATTCACCGTGGTATGAATAAATTTATATTTTAATCTATATTTTAATTTCCATTATTTTATTTTTATTATTTTATCTATATTTTTGTTAGGGATTTCCGTTATAGACAGATGGTACCAAGTATGAGATTACTTTGGAACCCTCTTATGAGCATAGTACGTTGCTGGACAATGCGAGAATTGCTGATGAATTGGTTTTTGCTATTAACCATCGGGATCCCACTAAACTATTTTTATTCAAGAAAGGTACTCCTGATTCTAATGGGAAAGTTAAATTTTGGCATGAGAAAGTTAGTAACCCTCGACATGGTTTCTTGAATGATGATGGGAATATTCTTCTCCGGTTTCAGCTTCAGATATTACCGTAAGTTGAGACTAATTTAAATCTATATTCATCCACACACAATTATTTTCAAAGTAGTATGTAATGTGTTTTTTTCTGTTGTTGTTGTTGTTTTTAATTTACAGCGCTGCGATCCCAGAGATCAGTTCTCAACATTCTTTGCATTCCTTCCACAGGCAATTCCGCATTCAACTATATTGGATCAGGAAGCAGTTGATTGATAACTCATTTTCTAATATGTTTGAAACTTCAAACCACAAATATGAAAGTGTAAAGTATTCTTGTTCTCCTGGTTATTGGATAAGGTATATTTTTATGCAGAAAAATTGCTATTGTCTTGTGATACGTTATTTAGTACAAAATGTTGTCAAATTGGAGCTATAGAGGGACAGTACCCTAGTATAAATTTGTGGTTTCAGGCGTTCTTTTGTAACCTAGTGTATATAGACAGCAACTACATGCAGAATTGTAGAAATGTTGAGCCACACCATACCAAGGTCTTGAGAGTTATGTTCATGCACGGATGCACATATTGAAATTCCTGGATCCGTCATTTGTTATGTTATTTATGTTGATTTTGTAGTAATGTCAAGCAAAATATTAAAGAGTGGTTGATTTAGATATGAGTCTAGACACTGTTTGTTTTTTGTATCAAAGTTGAATGTGATTGTTAGTAATTACACCTTGTTGATTGTGCAGGTACTTGATTGATTCAGGGCAGGAATTAAGAGTGAATAAAGTTCGCTTCTGGGGATGCTTATCTAAGCATTGTGAAGGTCAGTATGGTTTGATTGACATCATTTGCAATGGAATGAAGTCAGAGTTATCATCTTCTTTAATACAAGATGATGAAATCTACTATCACCTATCAGGCCCACTTGGTGGGTTTATAAGTATGGTTGGTAACCTCAGATACGCACCCATCCTAGAAAATACTGGAACTCTGACACTTGATGGTGTGTTAGAGTTTGAAAAAGAGTTAGTAACACCTGGATGGAACATGTTTGCGTGCACTTTCCTTAAGCTAACATTGCCTGATAGCTTTTTGAACTTTCAAACGGAATTGCCAGAACAACAAATTAGTGGTGGTTCTGCAGTAATCGGACCAGCTCCAGCCGAAAGTAATGTTCCTGTCATACCTGAAACTGTTCCTGATCGTGATTCTGCTGAATATGTTGCTAATTTGAAAATTCAAAAGTTATGCAAGGACCTTGAAACTAACCTCGTTGCTCTCGGTACAAAATTACGTGCCGATGTGGTGACGATATGGCCAAACCCATGATTTTTCTATTATGTATGCCAATTTGTTCGAAACCGTCCAAGCGTTTGCTTTGAAGGAACTTAGTCCGGGGGTGGACAGTGGCAGGATTGCGGATCACATGTTTGACATGCAAAATCAATCTTTCAGGCCTATTGTAAGTAGCTTTTCTTTTTTATTGTATATTTTATTTTTAACATGTCATAAGTTGATTTCTTTTGTTCTCTCACCAGTGCTTATGCTATTAGATAAACTCAATAAGTTAATCCAATAAGGTTGATTAGGTGCAACATAATTACCATCCAGTTATTGACAATACTCTGTTTATATGATTATATGTGTAGTCTAAGACTAAAACATTGAAGAACTGAAAGCTGAAGCAAAGAGGATAGGGAGGTTGTGGGGGAGTTTGCATGTGATTATTACAATCACAAGTTCAACAATGTCAAATGGGTAAGTAAAGATTTTGAATGCCATAATCCATTTGATTTGATTGGTTTCAACAAAGAACGAAATTACAAGGTTTTTATCGAAGTCATGTCTACTATTTGGAAAATAAAGAATTGGTTCAATTTATCCAAGGGTGAATATGGTTGGGCTAAGAAGAGAGGGCACAAATATATCATTGCGCATATATACGTTGATTTGAAGACGGAAAAAGCAGAATTCATGACTGAATTTGTGAATCCTGCTCATGATGAATTGCACCTCTCTATGAGATACACCAAGTAGTAGTATTTGATACATAAATGTGTAATAAGTAATCAGTCTAGTTTTGAGAATTCATTCTTAACTTTAGTTAACTTCTGACATTGAATTCAAAAAATGAAATGCAATATTATTACATCTCTTACTATCAATTTGATAAATTAATTTTTGTGGTTCTGTTGCGTGTAGAGATAATCAATTCATCATGATGAGCAGGATTCACAAATTCAGTCCTGAATTCTGCTTTTTCCGTCTTCAAATCAACGTATATATGCGCAATGATATATTTGTGCCCTTTCTTCTTAGCCCAACCATATTCACACTTGATAAATTGAACCAATTCTTTGTTTTCCAAATAGTAGACTTGACTTCGATGAAAACCTTGTAATTCCGTTCTTTATTGAAACCAATCAAATCAAATGGATTATAGCATTCAAAATCTTTATTTACCCATTTGACGTTGAACTTGTGATTGTAACCCAACCTCCCTATCCTCTTTGCTTCAGCTTTCAGTTCTTCAATGTTTTAGTCTTAGACTACACATATAATCATATAAACAGAGTATTGTCAATAACTGGATGGTAATTATGTTGCACCTAATCAACCTTATTGGATTAACTTATTGAGTTTATCTAATAGCATAAGCACTGGTGAGAGAACAAAAGAAATCAACTTATGACATGTTAAAAATAAAATATACAATAAAAAAGAAAAGCTACTTACAATAGGCCTGAAAGATTGATTTTGCATGTCAAACATGTGATCAGCAATCCTGCCACTGTCCACCCCCGGACTAAGTTCCTTCAAAGCAAACGCTTGGACGGTTTCGAACAAATTGGCATACATAATAGAAAAATCATGGGTTTGGCCATATCGGCACGTAATTTTGTACCGAGAGCAACGAGGTTAGTTTCGAGGTCCTTGCATAACTTTTGAATTTCCAAATTAGCAACATATTCAGCAGAATCACGATCAGGAACAGTTTCAGGTATGACAGGAACATTACTTTCGGCTGGAGCTGGTCCGCTTACTGCAGAACCACCACTAATTTGTTGTTCTGGGAATTCCTTTTGAAAGTTCAAAAAACTATCAGGCAATGTTAGCTTAAGGAAAGTGCACGCAAACATGTTCCATCCAAGTGTTACTAACTCTTTTTCAAACTCTAGTCCTGATGCACCTAAGCTTGCTAGGGAGAAAATGGGGCCTATGACGACTAATGAGAAAATTATGACTGCCACTCTGTTTCTTACGGTAATAAGTTTGCACAATTTATTTGTCTAATATAATGTGTTTTGTTATAGAGTATAAACATGAAATTGGGTAGATAACTTCACTATTTTGGAACTGTTTTTGTAGATTTTACTTTCATAGTTTGTAACTCTGTTTGCTAAGTTACATTTGAGTTAGACTGAACCCAAATTTTTAGAAAAGCCAATCTATATGCAAAGTTGGTCCTCATGCCACTCAACCGATCACAAACTTATGATGCCATTTCTGTGCCATACCCTTTTGGAATCAAATGTTAACAGTATATAGTAGAATGGTTTTGTTTCTCAACCGTTTCTGTTGGGACTTTTGTGCTTATTGAGTTGAGCGTCCAATTTGCATTGTTGGTTGGTCATTAGACAGATGGTGTGGTTTGCTTTTTAGCTGAGTGACTTGTAAATCATTAGGCATTGGTTAATGACTCGTTACTCCATCTTTAAATTTGTTTTCTAAATTAGGTTGTGCATCCTCCTAATGGTCTTCAAAACTAATCATTTAGTAGCAAGTGTTTAAACCACTGTTGCTATCCTTGATATTGCGAAAATTCCTGACAAATATGGATGATGCGGTCACGATCGCGGTCTCAATGCAGTCATAGGGACATAAAAAACTTTGACGTTCCGAGTAGTGGATCTTTTTTAAAACCTTGTCTAGTAGTAGTTGCATTGATGTATACCTTATGTCTTGATTTGGTGAATACAGTGTAGTACTTTAAATGCCTTAGAATTTTAGTTTTTTTTTTGTGACTTATTCCATCCCTCGCTCAATTTTACCAGGTGGGACTTTGGGTGTTTGGAGGGCTTCTTAATATAGATGCCGTAACTGCTGCCATTCTTGGATTAGCTGTACTCCTCATTTCAGGGGTTGTAACATGGAAAGAGTGCTTAGCTGAGGGTGTTGCTTGGGATACTCACGTGGTTTGCTGCCCTCATTGCAATGGCTGGGTACTTGAACAAATATGGTCTCATCTCTTGGTTCAGTCAAACTGTAGTCAAGGTATATTTCATGTCTCATCTTTCTACCTCGAGTGTAATATTCATTAAACTTTATTTATGCTGCTTCTGATGATCGTTGATCTTCAGTTCTTTTGCCTTTCATCTGTTTTCTGGGGTAAAATGGTGAATGCATGATTTTTTGTTTAATTTATTTCATACTATCTTTTACTAGTTGTTTGACCAAATCAACCACTGGAGCATGTTTTGAAATATTCAGAAGCAAATAAGCTTTCAGCCAGCTTTTTATGATTATTTGACATACATGCCTCTAGTAAGTAATGATTGATCGGCATGCTTGTGCTCTGTGTTCTCTTGGAACACATCATGGATCTTGGTTCATTTGGGGTGCTTTGTTCCTACTTCTGAGTTGATCAGCATCTGTTTCATGGTCAAAGCATATACTAAATCAAAACCTCCCTTCCTCTGGTATTTATATGTGATTTTCTTTTGGTTTTAAATTGGTCCACTCAAGGTTATCATGAGTACTTACTTCTTAGTCCTATGAGTCCTAGTAATTGCCACTGAAGAAATGCCATTTATTTAAGTGTAATAATAGGTTACATGCATACCATTCAATATTACCGATGTGTTGCATTATGCACCATTCTTTATGATAGAATTTCAATTTTTGAGTAATTATTGAAACAATTTTATATATATACCTTGATTATGTCAATGAAAGAGTTTGCTACTGTTATTACACAGTTTGTTGGTGGATTGGGTCTCTTTCATGGCAACTATCTTTTGGTATACTGTGATAGCGCAAAAATCAGAAGCGGAAGCTAGTTCAGAAGTTAGTTCAGAAGCAGTTTCTGATTCTAAGGTTTATGTGAATTAGAGAGAGAATTGAGAGAGAAGAAAGTTATGATGAAATTGTAAATGATCTTTATTGATTCTACATTCAAAATATACAAAGGAGGTAGCTTATATACAATGTCTAGCTAAGTTGCTTGAAGCAGAAGCAATGTAACAAACTCTAGATCTTATCTGCTAACCTCTAACAAACTTGTAACAAACTTCATAACAAACTAAAACAAACTGTGATTAACCACTGATTGTGATTATCACTAAAACTAAACTTGAATTAAAACAAACTAACATACTGGTCCTCCTTTACTTCTACTCTCATTACTTCTTTGCCAGTGGAGCTGCTCATATTGGTGCTATGTTTACTGCATTTTTGTCTGTTGCTACTGCTTTGGGAACTCCACCATTCTTCGGAGCCATGTTGTTGTCATTCCTCTCCAACCTTATGGGAGGCCTTACTCATTATGGGATTGGGTCTGCTCCAGTATTTTTCGGTGCCAACTATGTCCCACTTGCCAAATGGTGGGGTTATGGCTTTGTTATTAGTATTGTTAACATTGTCATCTGGCTTGGACTCGGGTCTATTTGGTGGAAAGCCATTGGCTTGTGGTAAAGGGCCTGATATAGAATTTTGCCAACACATTTTAAGATTTTTGCATACATTCTTGTACGTTCAGGAGTACAAGGTCTGTTGGTGGATATTTTGCAGAATCTGTCACAGATATAAGTGAACTGCAGGCTTTTATACGTATTTTTGGTGGCTATGGAGTAGACAGGCTAGACAGAATGCTTAAAGAGCACACTGCTGCACTTTTAAATTGCATTGACACCAGTCTTCATGCTGGTGATAGAATTAAAAGAGAAGCTTCTATGAAGCAAATAGTTGATCTGGAAACACTGATAGATTTTTGTATTCAGGCTGGCCTGGCCCTGGCTTTTGATCGGCTACTATATGAGGCTTCTGGTGCCATATTTGAAGAAGGTGCTCCCTTGATACATTCACTGCTAACTGGGGTAGTTAACCATCTACCTGACGTAGTACCAGAAAATGAAGAGATCAACAGAATGAGAACAGTGGCAAATATTAGGTGTTGTAAATAATCATGATTCCATTTGGGTGAGATCAATTTTAGAGGATGTTGGTGGTGCAAGTGATGGTTCTTGGAGTTTGTTACCATACTTATTTGCGACATTCATGACATCAAATATCTGGTCCACCACGGCATTTAATGTTGACAACAGAGGGTTTTAGTAACAATATACATTGCTTGGCAAGGTCAGTATAGTTAAGTTTTAGCTGAAAGTTGTTTTTGCATGGTTATAATTTGGCACATCATTGGATTCACCACTATCTAGTAATTATATGGGAGTTGGAAATATTCCATTGTACAATAATATTTGGTAGTATTTGTCTCACTCTAACCATGCAGTACTTGGCAGGTGCATATCAGCGGTGATTGCTTGAATTGAGTTTGTGAGGTTGGAACGTGAACATCAGCATCGACAGTCTTTAAGCAATGGGCATGCCAGCGAGAGAATGGATCCTGAATTATCAGGTCATATGTCAGCTGAAGCAAGCATCAACTCCACGCTGTAGTTATTTGTGAAACTCTCTGCAGAGATGATACTGGATTCTTGGAGTGAAACACATAGGTACCTATATACGATTTTGCTTGATTATATATGTTTATTTGTTAGAGAGAATACCATACATACTAATTAAGGTAAGATAGTGCCATTTATTCAAGGCAGAATTCATGCATCTTTGCTCTGTTTTATCTGAAACATTAGTCTTTCATTTTGTAGTTTTCTAAAATGTTATATTTGGATTTATGCACAGATCTCATCTTGTAGCACAACTTATCTTTCTAGACCAACTTTGTGAGATTTCACCATACCTTCCGCGAAGCTCATTGGAAACTCATGTTCCGTATGCCATTCTCCGTTCAGTCGACAGTCAATACTATGCCGATACTCAATCAACTCCATTGGAAATAACGAACGCATCACCCCGATAATCACCTGCATTGCTGGCACATGATTCAGGATGAGGCATCCTCGTGGAGACTCCACACCACCGTATTATGGCAATGATTCAGGATACTTCAAAGGATCATCATCACATAGCCAAGAGCACCTCTATGACGTTGATATTAGCAGCTTAAGGAGCACCCATCGATCTGGGCCTTTGGATTATGGTGCTAGGTTCAAATTCTGGCATTACTGGACCCAGTCCACTTGCTAGATTTGCAGTATCTAGATCTGGTCCATTAGCATACAAGTAGTAAGTTTGAAATACCCAACATGAGCTGGTAAATTATTCACCTCTTTCTAGTGATCAGTTGTCCATAACCATAAATCATCCAGCAGGTTCCCACAATATTTTTATGATGTATATCACACTGAAGCACTCTTCGGTAGTCCCTGGATAGTTTAACGTTCGAATTTGTAAGATTTGTATTTAGAGTAGTTTGGTTCATTGTTTTTAGAGCATATCCGACAGTAGACACCATGAGATGTTTCTAACTTGAGTAAACCACCATTTGAATGTTGTAAAATGGCAATTTAGTCGTTTTAATAAATATTAACTTCGGGGCTAACTGAAAATAACTACTCTAGCTAATTGATGAGAAACCTAATTCGTCTATATCTAAACAAAACCTCGCATCAAAGTTTTGGTAAGCAACCTAATTGGCCTCAGTGGCATCAGCATATTGCTAGATTTATTTTTTCTCTCTTGATGCATAGAAGAGGGCATTCAAGATAATAACAAGTATTTCATTGATTTTGGTGGATATTTTCTAAATTAAATTTTTTTAAATTTAAGAGGCTAAAGACATTTGGTAAATTATAGGAGCTATATTACTATAACTATATTCTTATAATTTTGAGGACTAAAACAGCTATAGGTTGTACTCTAAATTAATATTTTGTAATTTGAAAGCGCTAACACCTTGTATTTTTAGTAAAGCAAAACAATCTTTCGTGCTAGGCGCTCTCTCGCACTCGCTCTCCTGATCGACCAGATTTAATCGATACAATGAAGATAACAGATGAGAGAGTAATCTTAAGTACAATGATTGCCCTATTTTAGAACGAGTTCTGATCCCCGCAGAACCAACTTGATCTTTAGGACTCTTTTGCTTATTAGTTTTCGTGCCATGTTTAACTTGACTGGCCAGCTCATATTGCTTAACTAAGTACTTCTCAACCTCACTGTGTTTTCATAGCAGCCACCTGTTTTTCGGTGTCAATATCAGGTTCCATAGTACTGTCAGTAGCAGTGTCATCGTCTACCATGTTCCTCCAAAATTTGCTTAATATTTTAACACTTTTAAGACTAGCAGCTGTATGATTGTTGGAACCACCAGAAACTTGCACTTTGCTTTTATCAGGACCTAAATCTTTATCAATTACTCCTAACATCAAATATGCCAAAACCATATTGATAGAGTAGATGTAGCATGTAAATATGGTTTTGGCATATGAATCGGTTTTATACGTAAAAAAAACTCCTCCACAGTATCAGCATTAGATGTAGATTAACTTGAAGGACCTAAATCTTCATATTGCTGTAAAAAAAAGTGGTAAAAAAATAGCATAAAATCACTGTAGATAAAATTGTTAAGGCTTTAGTCGGACAAATTAGATTCTTCAGAAGTTGTAGTGTTGGAGTGAAAAAATGTGAATAGAAGTA
Organism: Medicago truncatula; assembly: GCF_003473485.1. NCBI lineage: Eukaryota > Viridiplantae > Streptophyta > Magnoliopsida > Fabales > Fabaceae > Medicago > Medicago truncatula. The sequence goes on along the minus strand of NC_053045.1, from coordinate 39,624,110 downwards.
CGGTCTATGTATCGCTGTTTGTCATTCAAGTTATAAGGATTTAACAAAATAGTCTCTCCCTTAATTGCTCACCACCGAAAAAAAAGGGAAGGGGACTATAACACCCCTACTAGAAATTACCTAGGATTTATCTAGCATTTATGTTAAACTTGGCATTGGATACATTAAAATTAGAATAATAAAAAATTCTTCTGAATAAGATATGGAAGTTCTCGTCTTATACCTTTGAAATAATACCACTGACGCGAACTTTAGTCCAGCGACTTCTGTTTCTTCATCACGAACCATTATGTCGTCTGGTAACCTGAATATCTGAAATAAGTAAAAGGGATTGGGGTGAGACAAGATATCTGTAACGCCCTAGTCGATATATTTATTTATTTTGATTTAATTAGAGTCTTATATGTGATTTTAATTAATATTGGTGATTTATGTGGTGTGATATATTTTATTATATGGTTGATTTTAATATTAATGTGACTAGGTGATAAATAATAATTATTTTGGGGTTTGGGGAGTTATTTATTATTTAATAGAATTAAAGGGAGTTAAATGAAATGAAGGGAGTTAAGTAAGTGGGAAGTTAGAAAAATAGAAGTTAGAAAGCATTGTACGTGAAAACCAACTTTTGGGAGAAAAGGTAGAGAAGAGCAAGTAGAGCCAAGAGTGATTTTGCTGCACATTTCTTCTGCAATTTCTAAGGTAAGGGTGAGGTTTATTTCAGTAGTATTGATTTAATTTCTGAATTTGAGTTTAACAGAGTTTTGGAGTGAATTGGGATTTTGGGATTTTATGATGAAATGATGATTTTGGAGTTGAATTGATGATTTTGATGTTAGAAATAGGTTCTGAGTGCATACAGTAAGTTAACTCACATCTGTAAACCAATTTGGGGAGTGGATTGAAGGAAAATGGGATTTTGGGGAAAAACCTGTTTTCTGCCCGTACAGAAGTTCATCGCTCGCCTCGCAAGCAGCTTGTGCTGGCCTCGCGAGGGAGCAACTTCATGGCTCGCCTCGCGAGCAGACCAACTCGCCATGGCGAGCAAGCCAGTTCAAAACTTGATTTTTCAATTGTTATTATAAGATATTTTGGGGATGGTTTAATGTACCTAAATGATTTTAATGATGACTGGAGCAAGTTTTAGGTTAAAAAGATGAATAGGGAGCTTAGAATTGAGGTTTGAGTGAAAAAAATGTCAAATTCCCGAGAGCACCTATTTTTCACTCGCCTTGAACTCGCCATGGCGAGTAGCTTGTTTTGTGAACTCGCCATAGCGAGCAGATGTGCTCGCGAGGCGAGCTACCCAGTTTTTGAGTGCTGAATTTGCTTGCATGAATGGTAGTGATTGATGTTGTTGTTTTGAGCATAGTTATATTTAATTGTGCATTATTCTGGATTGTTGGATCTCTAATTGATGTTGTTGCTGATGACTGTGATGTATGCTAAAATTATTGAATCATACATGTTGTTTAAATGGAGTCATATGGAGTATGTATGCATGGTCAAGTTGTATATAGATATACACAAGTAGGTCCATTGCATATGCATAAACAGCGGAGAGGACTCATGTCCTGGAGCACTAGTTGTTCACAGCGGTGAGTGCTTCGGTCCTGATGAATGCTTTAACTATTCAAAAGCGGTGAGGGCTTCGGTCCTGTCTGGTACCACATGCATAACTGCATATTTTGAGGAGTCTTAGTGGTGTTGTCATGTCATGCATGAGTCTTAGTTGTTGGTTGTAGTTGCCAAATTGATGATGATGATGTTGTTGATGAATATATATATATATATATATTTGTATACATATTGTGATGGGTGGATCTTGATGATGTTGTTGTTGCTTGTGAATTATTTATTTATATTTGCAAGATGATGTATTTGATGTTATAGGGTGTTAGATTCAATTGAAGATTTTAATATCTATATTTTATTGTTGTGAATCTCACCCATTCTGCTTGAAAATGTTGTCATTCCTATGGGTAACTTGCAGGTGATCTTGAGTAGTCGGTGGTGGCTCAAGTGTCGTGTCTAGGGCTCTGATACGTGGGATGAGAAATATTCTTATTATTGTTTTCTTTCCTATGTATCTTATTTTGGAACCTGATGTTGTGGCCCTATGATGATTGATTATGTTGTTGAGGCTTATGCCAAGATATTGTTTGGAGTTTTAAAACCATTGTTGATGTTTGATGAATAATATTCCGCTGCTGTTTAAATGATGACTTCATTGGATGTTTAATAAATGGATTTTTATATTCTATTTAATAAATTTTGAAATGTAGTGTAGCATGCCCGTTTGATGAATTACTCTGATGAATATTTTATATTTAATTACTTTTGGGTAACGGGTGTTACAATATCCAGTGGCGGAGCCCTTCATGGGATGGGGTGGGCCACGGCCCACCCGGAAAAATTAAAAAATCAATGATTATAGGTTTTGCGAGATTTTATGCAATTTTGAGTCGGTTTTATGATTTGGTTGATCCAAATTCCTGCAAAGTGGTGTAGTGGCCCACCCGAAAATTTAAATAATTCAATTATAGGTCTATTTTGCGAGCTTTTATACAATTTTATGTCGGTTTTAGGTTTCGGTTGATCCAAATTCCCGCAAATTGGTGTAGTGGCCCACCCGAAAAATTTAAATAATTCAATTATAGGTCTAATTTGCGAGACTTTAAACAATTTTTCAATAGTTAATTTTAGTGGCCCACCCTGACATTTTTTTCTGGCTCCGCCACTGAGGATATCTCAGTGAGTTCCACCTATCCTAGGTTGTAGACAATCTCAAGAAACCTATGATCGACATATGTTCTAAACACAACCCATTTCGGGTTTATACAATCTTTATCATACATAACTGAGCGATCAGGGATAACTAAGATCACTACGAAGAATACTATCATGATTTTGTCATAATGTCATATTCTTATTTATACACATACTGATAATCATAATCACACTTCTTAACTAAAAGTTCAGGTCATTAATTAAACATTTTACAATGTGCATATATCTCTTCGTTGTGGCGAACAATAACTTTTTTTTTTGTTACTATGAGTCGTACCTCATAGGCTACATTATCTCTTCGTTGTAGCAAACAGAGTTTTCACATTTGTTACTTTGAGCCGTACCTTATAGGCTACATTATCTCTTCATTGTAGCAAACGGAGTTTTCACATTTTTTACTATGAGCTACACCTCATAGGCTACATTATCTCTTCGTTGTAGCAAACGGAGTTTTCACATTTTTTACTATGAGCCGTATCTCATAGGCTACATTATCTCTTCGTTGTAGCAAACGGAGTTTTCACATTTTTTTACTATGAGCCGTACCTCATAGGCTACATTATCTCTTCGTTGTAGCAAACGGAGTTTTCACATTTTTTTTACTATGAGTTGTACCTCATAGGCTACATTATCTATTCATTGTAGCAAACGGATTTTTTGCATTTGTTTTATTTTTTTTTTCTTTTCCTGTTTTTTTTTCTTTGAGCATGTTACTCATTTCAATTTTTCTTTCAAATAATTTATATAAGTATATACATCAATTATCTTGCTTAGTGTTTTATTGCTAGAACCAATTCACATGATCCATACTTTCATAACATTCATATCATATACAATTTCATTCACATTATCATGACTTTGCATAACCATTAAAACCTCGTTGTATTGAGTAAAAAGTAAATAGCACCATTTCAATGACATGATTCAAACTACCCAAAGGGAGAGTTAACTAACTAAGGAACTCACCTTAAATTACTCCCAGAAATTGCAAAGCAACTTATCCAAAATCTGCAGCTTCTGCTATCTCCAAAACAGCTTATGCCTTGACTTGTAGGTCTTGCCTTTTCCGAAACAGCCCAACCCACTTGTGACATATTCCTATTTCATCGATCAGCATATACAAAAATTCCCATTTCAGTCCATTCAGTTTCAACATTCAGCCCCTGCCTCTATCTTCTTGCCAAGCCAAACCCTAGCTCTTGGTGTCTTGCCTTAATCTTGCTCAAGCTTGCCTCTAGCTCAAAATACAACACAAACTTCAATTCTCTCTACATGATCACCATCTTAGCTCTAACTCCTTCAAACCATGCTAGGATCACTTGAATGAACTTCTTAGGAGAGGAAGAATGAGAGAACAAGTTGTTTAGAGGTTCTACTTCTTCCATAACTCAAGCAAAACACATAAGCATGATGATTCCATGGTGAAGTGTTGATTTTTGGTGGATAGCATGAGAAAGAGGGAGATAACGTGCAGGTTAGGAAAAGGAGGAAGAAAAATATGATTTTTGGGTGAGAGAATGTGGTAGAAAAGTGTGGAAACTTTTTTGGATATTTTGTCTTATATATACCCCCACTTAGGGGAAATGACCATTTTACCCCTTTTAGGTCTTCTTAACTTAATTTATATGATAAAAAAAATACCGTAAAAACTTTAAGCGGCATATTTCATTCCCCGTAATCCGTTGTAATCATATAATTCGGTCATGAAAAGTCTTACTTTCAATTACTATTTTGCTCTTCACTTGAAAGTTCCGAGGATAAAATAACTTGTATAGATATCTGAATCTCACATGCGGGATATTACAGGGACGATGTTTAATCACTTGTTCAATCCTTTCTTGAAAAAGATGCTCATCTGCTCTGGTTAGCTCTTCTTGCATAGTAGACATTTTCTCAATAATTCTCCTTGTGAAAAGTAGGTGTTACGACATACATAGGGAAGGCAAATTGGCTGCAGATTGCTATGGCCAAAATTTAGCTATGTTTCCGTTGATACATAGGGAAAGTTTTCATTTACTATGACTGTTAATTTGTAATGTGTCCTCTTTGTTAAGGGTTCAGGCCCTATCCTGATTCTTTAGTGCTTTTCTTGCTTGATAAAAAAAAAAGTATCTTATCATGTGCATGCAATCTATATATGTTCCTCAATTCATTTTTATACATGCCTTGGATTTTCACTATGACTGTGTATTGAGTTTTTGAAATATCACAAGAATTTATTTCAATTGAAGGGTTTAGAAAGTTGTCCATTTTATTTGTTGATGGATACTATGACTGTGTATCGAGTTCTTGAATGAATTTTATTAACTATAATAGTAGTAATATGTTTGTGCATAAAACAGAATTTTAGCATAGAGATTCAGAGACATTATTGTCTATCAAATGCTTGAATAAGACAAGTAGTAATGTGCTTGTGTATAAACTAGAAGGTTAACACAGGTGATGAAAGTAAAAGTAAAACAGCAAAAAATTTCTTGAATACTTATTGTAGGTACAAACTTTACAGTCACTATCCATATATGCAACCAAAACAAAAACAAAATTAAGAGAATCATTGGAAGTTTAGTGTTTAAGCAGCTTGTGAAACTTTGTTCCAAGAATCTTCATTCACCCTGACCAATTTATTGATAGAGACACAGAGAGAACATATATGTTCACACACAGTTTCAAGTTTATGGTTTTAATGAATGACTTAACTTATTAAAGGGTTTCATTTCAAGGAATATAAAAGTTCAAAACATGCATGTCATGTGAAAGTGAAACCTTTGACCACCAAGAGTCTAGTGTTTCTCTTGAATGGTTGTAGTGGAAAGAGGCCATGTAGCTTCTGAGAGGTTTGAAGAGAGTTTGAATTTAACCCCGAAAATAAAACAAGAACTAAAGAGTTTGACTTGGAAGAAAAACATGGATCATACCACAAACAAATTTAATGGTTAAATATAAGAGTCATATTAACCGGTACCTCTGAAACAGAAATATTTTTTTTTGGATATTTATCTTTTTTTAGAAAAGGTGCTCAAGGCGTTTCATTGGTAATCACAAATCAATACAATGAGGTGTGAGGACTATAATAATAAGATTGATGATTAGCTATGAATAATGTTTCTTCAGCCATGTCATGGTTAACACAATTCGCTTGTCTCCGAACAATACTTATTTTAAAGTTTGGGTAAAAAGAAATGAGATCATTATAATATTTTAGTAAAAAGGTAAAAGGGGAAATATCAGCTATAGGATGATAAGTAATTTGAGCAACCATTGGCAATCAACTTTGAAAGACATATATAGTCTGTGCATGTCGTAACTCTACATTGTTTGCTTATCAAATGTTAATTAAAAGTCTTATATTTAATCAAAAGTTGATGTTAAACAAGAGGATCTATACACGTAATGTCTTTAGATTTTGATATGCGGTGCTCAATTTCCTTAGTGTAATTGTTGAAAGCTCAATGATTATGTTACTCCTCATGACCGAACACATATCACTCATCCAACAAAACACATATCACTCATCCAACAAAACAAAGGGTGTTCAAGATAGCACATTCCAAAGTTAGTTAAGGCACTAGTTGAAGAAAACATGGCATCTAACATTGTATTTATAAAAATAAAAACCAGTGGGCGAAGGGGACCAATTAGATGGGTGGTTGGGAAACTTGGTTAAATACATACGACTTTCTCTTGTTTCCAATCTGTTAATAGGAAATAGCACGAGATAGTAACTTATGAGACAAGTTGTGATGTACCTTTTTATCGTTTTCTTTCTCCCTTTCTTTTTCTAAATCAAACAAAGCATTAATGAGATAGCACGGAAGTTTCGGTTCAAATTCACCTTTAGGCATGCAGCAACGTTAAAACTATTAGAAAATGTGCCGTCTATTTGAGTTTCGGTTCGAGAAATTAGTCTCTCTTACACGCGCGGATATAGGACTCACGGTTTACAACAAAAAAACAATGCATTAAACTCTAGTTATTTTTGTTGTTTGTTTTTCCTTTTGTACATCATACTATAACAAAGTGTAGTAATTTTTATAAGAGTTTTCATTAATGATTTTTTTAATTAAAAAAAAAAGTTTAATTTGATTCAATGTTTTCAAAATTATATTGAAAAATAAGTAAAGTCTAATTAATAATTTCATCAACCAATAAAACCCAATAATTGAATTTGTTACATCCTGAAAATTATATTTGTTTTTATACATTTCTTCTACTAATTTATTTATGTGTGATTAATGTAATTTTTTCATCAACCTTATTTCATCAACGAATAAAACTCAATGATACTCGAACGATCAAACATAGATGAATAATTGAGTTGGATTGATGGATACATCTATTTGCTCCATAATAAGTGATATACTAGTTATTTTATAAAGAATAATTTTGTAAAATAGTTTAAATTTTCAATTTTCCATATAAAACAAATTTATATTTTTAAGGAAATTACTTTCATTTTTTAATGGTTGCAAAATGGTCAAAACTAATTACTAGTACAATTTAGGAGGGCACATAGTGTTAACTTGTTTCGGATGGGAGGTGTACATTTATTGTTAGCACAGAATATCATTATTTTTTGGTGAATATTAGCACAGAATATTTGAAAACCAGTTAATGTATGATTTGATTCAAGAGAATTTAGGGTCAAAATCGATGCAGAATGCATGGTGGTTCAGTGAAGCATGAAAGTTCCAAATGACCGTTTGAACCTCCAATCAGTAACAGAATTGACCGACTCTCTGACCGTTACTCTAGCGCTATTCCGTTTTTTTATTTGGTTGATTGGACCAATTTACCCTCCTTTCATCTAACTAGGGTTAAATTTTTCTATGATTATGTCTTGCTTTCCATGTTAGTCTTGATTATGCTTTCTTAATGTACCTACTTTAGCTGAGGTGATTGATTGATATTCATAATCATAATATATACTCCCAGTCCATTTCTAAAACGCAACCTGACAAAACAAATAAGAGTGCCAGTTCACCTCATTGGGCCACATTTTATTATCCTTATTATATTATATTATATATTATTATTATCACAAATATTTTTATTATTATTATTAAGTCTTATTGTATTTTAGAAAAGTCATATGAACTTATTATATGAGCCATCAAGTTACTCCACTAGTAATTTAGAATAACTGAATTTATTCACTTAAAAATCTATCATAAACTATTTATTACTCTCTAATAATGCTCTATGTTTTTACACACTTTAAATAATCCAACACATATCAATTTTATGACAACTTGTACATCAATTATACATGGCCAACTCAATGAAGCTTGAGGGATTTTAGTTTATTTTCATGATAAATTTTTTTACTTAAACATTGCTAGTTTAATTTTTTTAAGCAGCCATGTCGTCATTAAGCTTTTCAAAGTTTTTTTTTTCCCTGAAGGAGTATTTTCAAAGCTTAAATACATACTATTAGTTTGATGTAATTATCACTAAAAACATGATTTAGACAAATGAAGAAAAGATGATGCGAAATATGGCGACAATTGATAATTAAGAATGATAGTTGAAACTTAACGAGGAACAAAAGTTTTGATTTTACACTTCCATTTCTTAAACTAAGGTCATCTATAATGAATGATACTTAATCCCTTAGTACTTATGGGGAAGAGTATTAATTTGGTACTTTCATTGTACGCTCATGCATCTAATACCTAGCTTAGTATTTCTAGAGGTATCTCCTATGGTACATTTTCTCTCTTTTAAAATGTGAAATCCATTTAATATTTGTGAGTTATAATTGAATGAGAAATTATTAGTAGAGTTTATTTAGTAAAGAGTAGCGATATTTGAACAACCATTTGATACAGCTTTTGTGACAACTTCTTTTTTCTCACTTTTCATTGGTCAAAAACAATGGAGAGAGAAAAAGAAAGAGAGAAAATAAAAACATAATGTGAGTATGAGAGATAAAATTGTCGTGTCTGTACAAATATCATTTCTCGTAAATTTGTTGCAGGTGCAAATGAATTATTATGTACACATGCATGGGTGTCCATTAAGAACAAAAGTAAAAACAATTTTCATAAAATCCCTAAAGTAATGTAAAGAGGAGTGTTATTTAAACAACCATTTGGTTGACAATTTTTGGGACAACCATCATTTACATAGAAAAAGTTGGTATTTACACGAAAACCAAAGCAATAGAGAGATAAAGTAAAAAGTAATGTGAGTATGAGAGAGAAAGTTGTCACAAAATGGATGTTCAAATATCATTTCTCTAATGTAAATGTTTGACACATGAACTTTTTATAAAAAAAAAATAAAAATAAAAATTAGAAGAGTTAGGTCATATAGAAACAAAAATTAGGATATGCCTTAAAATTTAAAGAATATTGACATAGATATATACATACATATCAACCTCACACTGATGTCAAGAGTTTAGTCCATAATCTTGTAAATTATAAATCAACTTTTTATTTGTCAAACTAACTCGTTTATTTTGAAAGAAGTTATTACTCCCTCCGTCCCGCAATAAATGACCTATTTAAAAATTTGCAATTTTGACCTAGCTTACTTTGACCATATTTTTCTACTAATATACATAGATAAATAATATCATATAAGATATCATTAGATTCGTCTCGATGAGTATTTTCAAAATATCAATTTTCATGATTTTTTCTAACATATTATTCAAGATATTTAAGCTCAAAATTATGCATTGAAATGCGTAAATGAGTCAACTGTATCATTTATTAAGGGACGAATGGAGTATATACGAAAGTATTTTGCTTTTACTTTGGAGAGAGGACAAGGACAGTCACAATGATTAAGGGCAAGCTAAGCATTGTACTATACTACTACTAATACTAATTAACAAGCTTAGAGTCTTCAAGATAAGTTATAACATACGTCAAGCAAAGGACCAACAACTCTATTCATAATAAGCATAAATACAAACCAATATGTATGATGATGTAGTTGAGATTGTTTGGGGTAGGGTAGTAAACTAGTAACTAGTACATGCATAAAATATGGTTGAAACCCATCAAAGACCCACAAAGTCACCAACCAAACAAGGGTAACATAGTCATTTCACAAAAAAACTCAAACATTTTTTCCTTAAAAAACTGTCTTTACATTTTCCATCATATCTCTCTCTCAAACACAAAAATTGTCAAAAGCAATCTAACTTAACCTTAAACCCTTCCATGTTCCTTTCTCTTTATGGCATTCTATAACACTCTTCTCTCCTTTTTCCTCTCTCTCCTCCTTCTCCTCTCTCCTCAACTCTCTCTCTCCTCTTCTTCCATCCATGAACTTCTTCGTTCAAAAGGGTTACCAGCTGGTCTTTTACCAGAAGAGATAAAATCCTATACTTTCTCAGAAAATGGTCACTTAGAAGTGTTCCTTGAATCACCTTGTTTAACAAAGTATGAAAATAGAGTCTACTTTGAACAAGTTATCACTGCTAACCTCACCTATGGAAGTCTCATTGGTGTTGAAGGTTTACAACAAGAAGAGCTTTTTGTTTGGTTACCTGTTAAAGATATCATTGTTGATGATCCTTCTTCTGGTTTGATTCTCTTTGACATTGGTCTTGCTTATAAACAACTCTCTTTCTCTCTCTTTGAAGTTCCTCCTCATTGTAAACCTCAAGGTAAATTCATAGAATTTTTTTTTCTTTATTTGATTAACAAGATGATTTTTTTGATAGATCTGCTACTACCCCTTTTGGAACTATACTCCATGCACAAATTTGGGTCATAATTCACATAATTGAATAATGAATTATTTGATACTGTTTTTGCTTGAGTCTTACTTTTTCTATTATTATTTTGTTTCTTTTTTTTTTCTTCCCAATTTTGGGAAGATGTTGAGTGTGAAATGTTCTTTGGAATTTTGTATTAATTGAGGTTTGTGTTATTTTCTACGATGAAAGAAGCAAAGTTTCTCTCAGTTATAGAAACTGAGTAGTCAACAGTTTCACAGTAGTTAATTACAGCTTTTGTTATTTATTTGTTTTGTTTTACATTCATATACATCTTCACTCAACTTTTGTATGTTGCAAACCAAAGACAATAACAAAGTTAGAAGAGAAGGAAAAAATAATTGAGAGGAACTTTCCTTTGTATAATTAAAAGCAAATGAAGAAAAAATATATATTATTGTACATATAATAATGTCAGATTCATGAGTGTTCTATAGCATCAATTTAGCATTTTTATGACAAATATAAATAAAAGTCCAAAATGGGTGGGGCTAATTTACTGAATTTATTTATTGAAAAATGTTAACGAGTGTCCTAAGAACACCGATTAAGGACTTTAAATAGTAAAAAAAAATTATAGAAAATTGTGCATTCAATACATCGGATATTGAAGTGTTAAACTTTTTTAAAGAATAATTTTTTAATTGGGAAACCTTAAAAAGTGCCCTAAGGGCACTCGTTAACAAGACTTTTATTTATTTTATATACTTTTATGTTTTTGTTGTTTATTAGTTGTTTTTTTGTCATTATTTTCAACTTTGCGGATATTTCTATGTGTTCATTGTTCAAAGATGAAAATGGACATGAGTTTTGTTTTATTATGAATTTTTTTTCATGTTTGAGGCTAATTGGTTGAGTTGTGCAGATGTGCTGAAGAATCATGTGAGGAAGGAGAGAGGATTTGAGGCAGTGAGGTAGTAAAAGATGCCAACTCAGTTTTCAGGCTTCAATTATTGTCTTTTTCATTGTCATATGTTTATATACTTTTGGCATTGCAAGTTTCAACTATAGTCAATATGTGTAGGGGTTTATTAGTGTAAAGGTTGAGGAGGTTGATTAAGAACATGTAAAGATGTGGGTGGGGAGAGAAATCAAAAACTCACTAATTTAATGTTTTTAATTTTACAACTTTCTAAGTTTTGTTCATTCACCAGCTATTGGTCTTTCTGGCTTATTCATATTACAACCAGATTTTGTCTTTTTTTACTTTTTGTTAAAGAAACATGCATGTGAATCAATTTGAGTAAAATAAATTTTAAAATTTGAGATACTTGAAAAGAAAAAAGCCATTAATCTAAGAGAAAAGCAATTAAGAGAGAGAGAGAGAGAGAGAGAGAGAGAGAGAGAAATATATCTTTAAAATTGATGGCCTCTAGACTAATCTAGTGTACATGTGTAGCATTGAACTCCAGCATCAAAGGCATACAAGTTCTCTTTCAATTACCATATTTTAATAGATATTGTAAATGATTGCATGGTACTAAAGCCGTTTTATATGTATAAATAAATTATGAACGCCGAAAGTAATTGAAGGGTTATTTGATTTTACGGTGGAAAAATGTATTTAATTCAAACTGAATTATTATTTTTTATAGTTCAAAAAATTGTTAACAATGAATGATAGAGTGGGTCTATCGAAGGAAGTTGTTGACTCTTATAATGTAACAAATCAATGTTCAAAATCAATTTATATAAGAGAGATGTCATTTCTTGTACTATATGATAGTGTGTCGGATAGAATTACCACTTATTGAGAGAACTTATAGAGAAAAAATGAAACTTACCAATAAATTGGAATACAATATGAATGAAGCATGATTAGTCAAAAAAAACAAACCAATGAAGCATGTATCTGTTTTACATTTTATGAAGAAGAAAAACTTTCTAACTAAAAAATAGCAATAATAATCAAATAATTTTTGCTTTAAGCCATGCAAAACATGTAAGAAACTTTGGACATGTTATTGATAAGAAAAAACTTAGACAAGTAATTTGCTTAGCTGGATACAGCATAAAGTTCTTGAATTGAATTGAATTGCAACGGCAGAAAAATTATAATTTCCATAAATGATATAATAAAGTGCTTCTTCTATTGGAGTTGGCTTATCTTTGTTGTAAAAGGTTAACATATTTTTGGTAATATACAAGTCCTGCTAGACTAGTATAGTATGTACATGGATGGAACTGGACAATAGGAAACAAGGCTTTGCGTTGGGTCCGTGAGGCTTTGCGTCTTCACGCGGGAATTGTGGGCCAGTCACGGGGTGGGGTCACTTTTAAGTATAATAACTTTGGGTGGTCCACCAACATAACATAGGCTTCTTCACTTTTCTTACTCTTGTCAAGTCTCTATTTTTTAATTCTAAAGAGTTAGATAAGCAAATGATACCTCAAAATATATTATTATTTGATTTTAATTCTACTAAAATACTCTTTAGCCTTTTCATCTTTAAAAAAAGTTTAATTTGTGCAAATAGTTTAGATTGCTAAGTCCTTTATATCGGTGCTGACATGACAACTTCACATGTGTGTGTCAAGTGATGTGGCACTCTCATGTGGTGAAAATTTAACCTTTTAACTAAAGCTGACAAAAATGGGTTGGGTTAATGAATCGGTCCATTAACCCATATTTTAAGTTGGGTCGGGCTTCAAAAAGATAATCCAAAATGCACTCGGACCTTTTTCACCTAACCCATTTGGTCTATATAAAAATGTGGTTGGGTCAGGCTGCCCATTGGACCTCGGGTCAATCCATTATCAATATTTTTATTTGATTTTTGTTAAAAACAATGTAAAAGGAGAATTGAAAAGGATGTATGAAAGTGAAGGACAACAAATTCGTATTTCGAGCATGACATTCAAAATCATAGAGAGCCCCCATACTAAGTTACTAACAACATCACAATGAAAATATAAGTCACAAACATTGTACATTTGAAACAAAAACTACAAAAAAAAAAAAACACGTTAATGAGTATACTAACAAAAACTTATATTGTATATTTTAGTTACAAATGAGCAATCTCATCATAATTCAACTCTCTTGAAACCACTTAGATTGATTCTCATTTCTATTACATACTTTTTCTTCGCCAATCCTTGTCAACATCCCTATAACATTTGTAATAAAAAAGAATATCACTTGGTTTTAAACATTTTCAAAAAGGAATGAATCACAAATAACAATAGATAATCATTGATGATACCATTAGCACATCATAATCAAGAGAAAATATTTCACGATAATTATTTATATTGTATATATGTTACAAGATACTATTCTACTTAGTCAATTTAATATTACTGTAATATTGGTAGTTGGTTTTACATTAGTGTTATGATTCTGTACGAATCTACTCTGATGCAACATCAAAATTATTAAGAGCATAAACAATCCTTCTTAAGATCTTTTTTGAATTTTAAATACGCCAAACAATAGCTTTGACCATTTACCTTTGCACAAACATTATGAAAAGTGAGATATATTGTTATAAGATAAATAGTAAAATAATCCTTGGACATTCCATAAAAATTAAAATCAATCCTTGTTGTATATAATAATTGTCTCCCAAAAGAAAACTATAGTTTGTCGGCGTTCATATCAAAAATCACATATGTACAACTATGATAAATATGTTTCAAATTGAAGAAATGAAGAATAATTTAAAGGGAGATAATTTTATAGTTTTTAAAATTAAGACGGTGAAAAGTTATTACTATTTTCCAATATTACTTACTACCTAGTAGATTTATTAAATTTAAACCAGAATCCCTACGCACACGTTTGATACGGATACGTGTAACTCAACGATTATCCAAAAAAACAATACATAAATAAATAGCTAAACTATATCCGATACCATTCAAAAAAAATCTATTAACCTTATTTCCCTTTGCAACGAAGCAAGTCACTGATTGGATAATGGGCGGCGGAGGAACGATGAGGACGGCAGCCAAGCTCGCCGGCATCGGCGTCGCTAGGTCAGGCTTCAGGGGAACGACGGTTACGTATCCTGCGGAGAAGCAGTGGTCTCGGAACCGCGCCTCATCGCCGACGAGGGTTATATCTCAAGGGACCAAAACCGCGGACGTGAAGCCGCTACACACCTCGGTTTCGGAGGATTTGAATGATTGGGAGTTTGCTGATGAAGGTGATTTGTTTATGTCGAGTGGAGAGCCTACGCCGAGAATGGTGTTTGGGGAGGTTCCGACCTTGAAGGAAGCGGAGGAAGCCACGGCTGAATTGAAGGACGCTATTGATCAGTAAATTCTTTTTTCTTTTTTAATTAATCTCATGATTTTTTTTTTTTTTGTTTTCGATTTCAATTTTGATTTTATTTTTTTTATTGTTGTTGAATATTTCATTATTATGCTATGTTATTTGTTAGTTTCTTCTGGTTGATAATAATCTTAGGGTTTTAATTTAAGTTTTAATTAACTTCTGTTTTTGATTGTTTCATATAATGAATTGTTTAATTTCCTGCTATTCATGTTAGTTTTTGTGTGAGAGAATTGAGAAAGAGAAGAAAAAGAGTGGGAGTGTGTTATGGGAAAAAAGATAGCCAGAAAGGTAGAGCGTAGTTCCCTCGTGTCTTAACACGGACACATCGTGATAATTTGATAAAAATTTAATACTAGAATGTAACTATACGATGTATATGTTACTACTTATTATGTGTTTTTCTGGTGGATTATCTTGGATCTGTAGCTACTTATTAGTATTATCTTTATTTCTCTCTCCAGAATTTACCTTTCACCTGCTAATTCACAAATTGAGAACTCATCTCCTGGCAGTGAAGTCTCGGTTCTGTCTCCTTATTCCAAGGATTGTCTTGTTGAGGCTATTTCAAATCCTTCGGTGTCTAAGCATGCCATTCACGCTTTTCAGTTGCTTAGCTCAAGTGTTGAGGCCCAGGTAATATACCTTATTTCATATCTAGATTAGAGCTGCTCAACATGCATTAACAAACTTGTTAGTTATGTGTCATAATATATTTAAATATGTTTATGCTTGGGATCATTTATATTCGATTGTCTTTGATCTCAAACAGACTGTTGTGCAATCCATTGCTTGTGACCCAAATATATGGAATGCTGTCATGCAAAATCCTGCAGTCACTAGTTTCTTTGAATCACAGCTTGCAGGTAATCATTATCTTAACAGTCTCTTATCTTCCATGTCCTTTATTATCCACTTTTTTTGTTTGTTTTATCTTTTGTGCTGGATTTTCATGAAAATTGGGTTGCAATGGTTGATTTTGCAACTGCAGATTCAACAAATGGTGCTGCTTTTGCTGGTTCTGGATTTGCAGAAACTCCTGAAAAAGAGGAAAAGCCTGAGTCTCAGTCAGGAAATGTTTTTGATTTTATGGGTATTCTGCAGAATTTGAAGCTGACAGTTACTGAAATGGTAAGTAGAATGTCCAATTTCTTTCAGAACATATTCCCAACAGTTGAGAAAGACAAATCTTCAGCTGATGCTGATGGAGGCAGTTTCATGGATTATAAAAATGTAATGGGAACTAGTTTCATGGGATTGGCAGTTATGGTGATAATGGTTGTACTGATGAAGAGAGCCTGAACACTCACTAGGCAAAACTATAATCCGTCGACCTTTCTTGTCGTTTTTAATGCTTGTGTAGTATGTGAGTACATTTGAAGCAACAACTTTTTAATGTGTAGCTAGTAGCTACTTCTTTGTGTATTTCTCTTGACATTTGAAGCAGCTATACTATTTTATTTTTTTAGTAGAAATGGAGTCTTCATGCACAGGTTGGTGTTAAAAATTTGACGAGAATTTTATAATCTAATGCTTCTTATTGCTTAACTATTCCCAATAATATATGGGTTTTCACTTTTTCATGAACGCATGGCCTTGGGAAAGTGTGGATTGGAAAAGTTATACTTTACCCGTTGATGTAAGAGCTAATGTGTTCGTCATGGACCAATCTGAACATTTTATCTTTGATCGTATGTCTTTTGGTCCCTCTATTTGCTCTTTACCCTGAAGAACCACATTTAAGAGTTATCTTTCAAACAGTTTGTGCATTTGTCAGGTGTCAAAAGAGCAACCAACTTTTATCTTGACATTGTACTAGTAGATATGGATAAGGAATGGTGCTGAATGGGGGAGGTACTAGAGTCTAGTAGAGTACAACGTAGAGCTTAAGCTTCATTTGAAAATGTTTTATAGAAGCTTCCTCCATGCAGGGAAGTTTTGGCTTTATTTGTGCATTATCCGTGCAAGGTAAACCTAGATATTATTATGGCTGAGATTCAAGGTGTTAAAACTGTCTTTAACTACATTAAATGGGTTCTGTAAAAAAAAAAAAAAAAACTACAGGGTAAATTTGTTGTTTCTATCTAAATTGAGAAAATTTTGGTGTTCGGGAAAAAAATATATTTGGTTTCCATCTCTTGTAAATATAGAAGTACTGTACTTTAAGATTTGGTTCTTGTCGTCAGGTGAAGTATGTTAACGTGTTTTACGAAAGTTCATGTACTTTTAGTTTTGGTTCTTGTCGTGAGGTAAAGTCTATTAACTACATGTGTGTTGTGTATTATGGAAGTTCATATGTGATGACATGTAGCTCTGTTTGGCAAGTCAATTTTCGACCTTATAAGTTAACTTTTAATAGTTTTTAGTTTTTTTTGTTTAGGAATTTGTAGTTTACTATTTTACTATCTGATTTTTATTTTTTATTTTTTATGAAGTACTTTATGTAACGTTTGAACTTATATAGTCTATCGTTTTTTTATCCCAATTTTACTATAATTATCTTAATTGAAAACAATATATATTTGTATAAGTTATTTCAATCATTAATTCACCTATGTTAGCGTGTAACCACCAAAAAAGTGTTCCCTAAATATGAAAATGAATTTTGAAGAGGCTCTCTAAAATATTTTTTTTCAATACACACTCTTATATTGTTTGAAACTTAATTGAATTTTGCTAAATCATTTAGGTTCCATATGTATTTAACGGAACTCGATTGAATTTTTAACTCAATAAAAGATTGATTAAAATAATATGTTAGAGGCTAAGTTGGGAGCATAATTCTTGTTTAAATATTATGGAATTGATACAAGAGATTAAAAAGAGTAATTTTAGTTTTATAGGGATTAAACTCAAAAACATCCGTTTAGCATTGAGGTGAGAGGTTGTAAATGTATTTTTTTTTTTTTTTTATAAAGAAGATTGTAAATGTATTGTGACGTGATATCTTCTGCTTGTACCTTTTGGTAGAACTCGAGTATAGCATAAATATCAGTTGCTTTTTAGAGTGTCTTTGCAGATATTTATGAAACCGTGTCAAATATTTCACTTTGTCTAACAAGTGGGGTGATACTGCATTGCCACCGTCTCTTTCCCACTTTTTTATGTAAAAAATAATATAAAATTAAAATATGATTTTAAACTATAAATTTGAGGTATATTGTGCGATTAAGGTGGACGTAATTTATAGTTTTAGATGAGTAGTATGAATTTAGAAAATGTAATATAGTGGTTTAAATAATTAGATAGTGTAAAATAATATAACATACTCCCTCCGTCCCAAATTGTATGTCACTTTAGAAAAAATATTTGTCCCAAATTGTATGTCGCTTTACAATACCAATGAGAAATTAATGTTACTTTTCCTATTATATCCTTAACTATTTATTACTCTCTCTTCTTTCAATTCCTTCATTTATTTTTCCCATATCATTTATTGAGGACAATTGTGTAAAACAACTCATAATATCTTTTTCCCACACAATATTAATTACATTTCTTAATATGCGTGAAATGCCCAAAACGTCATACAATTTGGGACGGATGAAATATTCAGTTGAATCCATTTATACCACGCATATAGATAACATGGATGTACGTGCTCTTAGTGGAGATTGGTATTGCCATATATACAATAAATCTCAATTTGGAGGGTCAAAGCATAAACAATTCTAATATATAGACTCAATTTTTTCTATATTTATTCAATACTTCATTTTCACTTTAGCTCTCTTTCTATCGCATCACCCTTTCTATTTCTTTCGGTCCCAAAATGTCCATGAGGTGTTTGGCATTGTACCAAACAATTTTCCAAGTAACTTGGAAGGTGAAAGTGTAAAATGCTATAGGAGAAATAGATAATTTCTATGTCGATAGATAGCACAAACATGGAAGTTCCACTACAGATATCATAGTAAACTAAACAAATGCAATAGTATATACAAATTATTGTCAGAAAGGATAAACAACTAAATCAATCAATGCTAAAGGATTTTATAACGACTCATTTATTTTAAGGGTCGTGTTACCAGTGCCCCCAGGACACTGATTAAAGAATCTATAAATAGAATTTCTGTCTTAGAAATATAAACTATCACTTTTTATCAAGTAATAATTACATTACTTTTTAATAAAAACTTATTTCTTTTGGTGCTTAACCAATACCTCGGGGGCACCGGTTAACATTCTCCTTATTTTAAATGATAGCGATAAGGATTTTATGTACATTGATAAACAATGTATCGAGAAACCTTCTTTTAAAAGTTAACTATCCAAATACTACATCATACATTCCATACTACTCGACGTGGAACTTGAACACCCCATAATACTCAAGTAACTATCATAGTGCCGCTTCTAAGAGCCGCCTTCCCAGCGTATAACACTCTTCGACACTTTACTCAGCCTTTTTGGTCAGTCACTCAATAGGTGGCCCTTTCTGATAGCCCAACACCCAGCTTTGATACCAATTGATAAACATTCAAGCACTTGGAAGCCCTTTCTTAAAGCTAATATTGCCGGAGAATAATCAAGCCATTTAAAATACTTTACCGAACATCACATACAACTATATGAGGGACTTGGATACCCAATGAATGTGACTCCCGGACAATGTAAAGTTGACATATTAGCACATGCTTTCCAGGCACAGGCTCTGTGGACCAGGAGCAACAAAATGCAAACTGCAGCATTTAAAAGGCTCATCAGACTAGAACGAGCACACCCTTTGAAGATGGAATACGAAGTGGGATAGCAGAATGTAAACAGTATGGCAATTTTGCTTGCACCAACAAATTGTATGACAGTTTTGCATATTGAAGAAATAAAAGGCAGTCAGCAAGAATATAATTGATTGGCATACCACTAAATCACAGGTTTATTTTATTTGCATTAGGCTAAAAATAGTAGAACAAGGACTTTTCAAGCACAAAACTAGATAGCAAATTAATCAAAATATTAATGCCAATCAGAGAAAAGCATAAGAATTTCTAACAAAAATATATGGATCAAAGGATGATGTAAAAAACAAGGCAGTTAATTGGAGAAACCATTCTAAAAATGTTAAAGTACATTTCTAGCATATCATACCCATCTCTCTTTCTGTATTAATACATGAATGATTTATAAATAACTCAAGAATGCATCATTCACCTGGCAACTACAAATATCAAAAGGACCATCATCTGCTAGAATTTTGTGATCCAAGCAAACCTGAAATTGTCAATGATGTTAACAACTGACTCCCATTTTCAACATTAAAACAAAATACATAAATTGGTATCCAATCAGAAGGTGCCAAGATAACTCTCTCAAAAGGAATTTAAATTATAAATTCTCAATTCAGTTGATCCACAAGCAAGTGTTCTATCAGATTCTCGTCCACCCAGATAAACCACTCCAATCAAATAATGCCAAGAAGAACACATTATTTTATAATCTAAAAAATGAAATAACCTATTAACTAAATGTAAAAAATTAACTAAGCTGAAAGTAGTTGTATCGAAGTTCTGGTTTTGAAGTTTTCTATGCCAACGGGTATGGAAATATAGTTAGCTAACAAAGCTTGTGCGTAAGAAAAAATCAGCAGTAAGAAAAGAAAGTGAAGAAGTTATTGCGGAGGAGACGTAAGTTATAATATCAAAATCTTCTGCTGTGACTCAGCTAAGCTAATGTATTTATAGTCAGTTTGAATAGAGTGACTTAGAGGGGAATAAATATGAAGGGAGTGAAAAATGTTGCGACCCTAACATTCCATCAATTTTAAAATTTTCATCATATCTTCCCATTTTCATTCCCTTGTCAACAAGTAACTCAGGCCTTAGAAAGCTCAATGCAACACAACCTATTCTCACCTTTATATCATATCCCTGGGCAGTGACGACTTCCATATATTTAATAATTTGTCGTTCATGATAAATACAGTTTACTTTGTTGGTTTTCTGGCCTATTTAGAGATAGACCTAAGACCACTCTGTACAAAAAAGATAAACTAAAGACCTATTTAAAAGTCTTAATATCAAATACACATTTAAACTAATAGGTCAATCTTTCAAAAAGGTCAAGCAAGTTCTTAAAAAACACATGACAGAGTTAGGTTTAACCATTGAATTTTTAGAACAAGGCATAATTATTAAAGTCAAGTCTGGAAAACCTGGTGAATGAATCGTGCTGCTTTTGTCGTAGTCCACAAACCTATCCTTCGTCTCTTTGAATGCCCCCTCATTTTCCTTCTTGCATGCGATGATGGCTTTTTGCAACCGATTTGACTCAATGTCACTGTCTAGTCGGATGCAGTGAGGGGATGCACTGGCCATAGAGACAGAAGTGGGCAGTGGAGTGTACAGCTGAGTGAGGGTGGGAATGGGGAAACGGGGTGGAAGGGGTGGGGACAAGGGATGGAGTGAGGTGTGGGTGCAGGGGGTGGGGGAGGAGGATTGATATATTGGCAATACTCCATGCTATCCACTGTGTTATTGGTATAGATTGCTTCTGGTAGACCAACAGCCATGCATGTGTTTCCACAACAACAATCTACACCCCTTATGTGGAGTTACTGGTCAAGGTATCTTCTATTTGTTACCTAAAAATAATAGTAATGAAGATAACATATTTTTAAGTGAAATAGTGTGTTTTTTTTTCTTTTCTTTTTCACATTGGTAGTACATTAGTGTTCTCTTACAAATCTAAATCTAGAAAATGAGAAGGAAAAAAAAATTAACTTCATATGGTCATGAAGATAATGCCTTCAAACCTAAAAGAGCTAACCACTGGTTGCCACTTCCTCAAATCATGCCTATCCACCTTTTAAAAGTCAGGGCTGCTTCCCTTTTGTTTAGTTGTGATTCTGTCTGAAATTTCGGAGCCTTGCCTTTGTAAAGTGTTTTGTGATATTTCAAGAATAGCATTCTGTATTTGTACTTGTCAATAAACATTTTTCCTTTTTCCATCGTTGCCACAACTTCATTGGCACGGATGAAGAATCCACCCCTCACAAATGTATACAAGACAGAATCTAGAAGTTCCTGATCAAACTTTATGGAGGACTTAGAAGCAAGTGATTTCATCTCACCCCACAGCTCTGTTACCTCCAGATATTTCCCCCCAATGGCAGCATACCCAGTGACCATAGAATGGAAAGTTTGTGCATTAGGTGTGTGACCTAAGCTTCTCATCTTCTTTAGAGCCTTTTCTGCATCTTGCATTAGTCTCTTCTTACTAAAAAAGTGGATTACATTATTCCAGTCATGAACTCCACAATCCACTTTCTGTCCGTCCTTGATTTCCTGGACCAGCTTTGTCATAAGTGCAGCTTCATCTGAATCTGAATCTGAAACACTTTTAGCCAGCTTGCCAGAATATTGTTGACTAACTTTGGGAATCCTAGCTTCCTTCATCTCTTTAAAAAGTTGAAGTGCTCCCTGTGTGTCTTCCTGGAGCACCCTGGATTGGATCATTGCCTCATAAGAGTTTGAGTCAAGCTGGATACCAGCCTTCCTAGCATCTCTCAGAAGTGATGCCACATCTGCAGCCCTATTTGCTACACAATAGGCTTTCAAAAGAGAAGCATATACAGATGAACCAGTTCTAACTCCAGCTAGACGCATCTCATCAAGGAGATCATGTGCTTGGTCCAACCATCCAAGCGATATGCATGAATTAATAACATGAACCAAGGCTGAATTGTCATTGGAAAACGGGGAGTCTTCTCTTTCTGCCTTTAGAAGAAACACTGCCAATTCCTTGGTCTTACCGGCCTCTAAAAAAGCTTTAACTAATTTCACATAAATTGTTTCAGTTGGTTGCAGTATACCATGTACGGTTGTAATCAAATCAACCTGCGTCTGCAACTTAGCAAATAAAGAACTGAGAACAGCTTTTGACTCCGCTTCAAGTTTCAAGAAGTTTCGATCTTTGGAGAATTCCTCATAAGATAAGACATCATTTTTTATTAGCTGGTCAATTTTGACACTCTCCAAATCTTTACTGTTGCTCAAATTATGCGCAGAAGCTGGTCTAGGAGAAGAGCTATGATCAGTTTTAGTTGTATTGATCAAGAATTTGGCAGATCCAAGAGAATTTCTTGCTTCCTTTGCTTTCCGAAGCATTTCCAAAACCATGTTGGATGCAGAATCAAGATCCCCAAATTTCAAATGGCATGTAAGCAAACAATTATAGAACTGTCGGAACTGTATGTCAGTTAGGTTTGGGGCTTCTTCTATGTGCCTTTGCAGCTTCATAAGCTCTTCTCTTCGCCCATTTCTCTCGTATACACGTGCCATTGTTATCAGTAAGTTCGCATCAGCTTTGACACCAATCCGAGGCATCATATCAAGAAGCTGCTCCGCCTTCCTAGATTTCTCAAATACGAGACACCCTGCCAACGCAATATTAAAGGCATTGGTGTTTGGTTTCATGGCAATCAAAGGGCCATTGATCTTTTTACGAGGATCCACTCTATTGTTTTGGAATAAATAACCTATTTCAAGAATCAACTCAGCAGCAAGGAAACTTCCATCTGCTGTTTGTGACATGTGTGCCAAAACCGCAGACCAAGCAGTAACAGGAGGAAAATGCTCCATATCAATCATCTTTCTTAAAATGGTTGATGCAAGAACTGGTAGTCTAACTTTTGCAAGGCCATAGCTAAGGTATATAAGAAGCTCCTTCTCCAACAAGTCTTTTCTACCATCTTCACCAGCACGTTGTACCAAATCATAAGCTTTTTGTAGCCATTGCGTATCAAGGCTTTCCACATAACTAGTTATAATCACGTTGAAGAGAGATTTTCTTGGAAATCCCTCCATGTGCTTATGCTGCTCAAGTAACTTCCAAGAATAATCTAATTGGTTGTCATTGATGGCATTTTGTATTTCTATAGTAACTTTGGCCGGGTCTTGAGCCTGGACAAGGATTCTTTCAGCCATACTTGACATATATAGTCCTTGAAGGAAGAATCTATTCCTAAATCCCAGTAGAAGTGCCGTTGAACTTGACTTGGCTAAACAAGGGCCAACAAACTTCACAATAGACTGGAGACTTCTTTTATTGGAAACTTGGGCTGTACCATAATTGCAATTAGCAATCATTAAACATAAAACATAGGGGAGATCTGGTCCTTTTTTGAGTTTTCGTATTGCAAGCATCTTGAATTATTAGCAACTTGCGAAGGTAAACATCAGAATGAAGTCAATAAAAACCTGTAGATTCATGGAGAAGTCAATAAACCAATCATAGAATTGTAGATTCTTAAAAATAAAAAACTATAGAATTCAATATACCAAACTGCCAAAAATAAAACTTGTGCAAAGTGTAAAAAGTAAGAAGAATTGTAGAATCTTCATATTCCAAAGACAATGTCACGGCATAATTATTAAGGGCGGTAAAGAATGACAAGAAGGAAGTGACAAGTAAAGAAAAAACAAAAATCAGAGTTCAGCAACTTCAAGCGATCTGCAAAAACATACATTATTTCGTATAATAGCAAGTGACCATACATATTTTCAATTCCTTCGCCAAAACCACAAACCCAAATTGAAGTTTTTGAATTGTCTTATTTGAGATTACCTACTAGCATAAACAAATGTGTCACTGTTTGAGAGAACTTATGAAAACAACTTATGACATAAGCTATCTCGAAGAGCTAATGGAAACAAGCTGAAAAAAGCTTATAAACATGTCATACTCATAAGCCGTTTTCAACTTATTTCCTAAGCTCTCCCAGGATAGCTTATAATTTTCTTTATAATCAAAACAGCTTATATATTACACAAAACCAGTTTGACTTTATTTTATCTTGTGTTACAGAAATACCTTATTCCTTATTTCCTTAAGTGCTATATGATAATCGTTTATGTTATAAGCCGCAAAATTAGCTGTTTTACCCAAAAGCTGTTTATTTTTTTGGTCAGGCATTTTATCAAACAGGTTACAGACACCAAAAAATGGAGAATTTAGTGGGCATTATGGAAGCAAAATGATTGTGAAAAATGAATTTGAGTTACCTTGATATTGAGAATAAGGTCAGTGAGGGGTGATGATGGATGTTGCCGGTGGGTGAACTGAAGACCAACCAACATAAAGCCCACAGCCGCGGCGAATCTGTATGTTACTTCGCCTTGTGTCATTAATCACTAACTATTATTCTAGAGGATTTTACGTGTAATTATTGTGATATTGATTGACGATAAGTGTGTACATAGTATGCTTAAAAAATAAAAAAAATGTGTGCATAATTATATTTTAGTTTCAAGAAATGATATTTGAACAACTATTTTTTAACTTTTGTGACAACTTTCTCTCTCACACTCACATTATATTTTTACTTTCTGTCTCCATTGCTTTGATTTTTGTGTCACTACCTTATTTCCTTTATAAAATTTTGGTTGTCACAAAAGTTATCACGTATATGAATGTTCAAATAACACAACTCTTTAATTTATTACGATTTCCATCTTATTTATAAAAGTGTTAAAAATGAGCTTGTGCATCTTGATTCTTTTACGTAATACTAATTTCTCTGTCTTATATTACGTGCACTTCTCTTGGGATGGCCCAAACTTTTTATCTCTTCATTTTTTTTTTTTTTTTTGAGGAATATCTCTTCATGTTTCTTTTTCAAGGCGAGATAAATCTATGCCTTACATTTTGGTATGATCTCTTTGATATTCTAAAATTACTTTTAGACCAAGTTTCTCAAAATTCAAAAATGAATATATTTTTATATTTTAATTGAATTTTCATTACCATTAAAATATTACTAAACATTCATCTTGACACATTTCTTAGGAATATGAGTGCTATATACACTTGCTATTTTCTATGTATGAGCATATTTTTCCAGTTTCCAATCTGAGCATATTTTTGAACCATTGTACAGAAGATTTTGGTATCCTAGTAAGATTGTTTTTGAAATCCACATAATAGAGCCCAAAGCGTACTGTATATCCCATGTTCCACTCCCAATTATCAAGTAATGACCACACAAAGTAACCCCTCACATCGCAACCATCTTCCCTGCATTGAGTTCATATTATCTTAGGATCCAGGGAGTTACCAATATATTAATCTTATATAGTTATATAATCTAGTTTCAAGAATTCAAGGACTTATGAATTTGCAATAATAATTAATACCTTATAGCAGCTGATAGATTTGAGAGATAGTCCCTATGATATCTTATCCTTTTGTCATCATTTAATGCCTTTTGTAAGGTCATTAAGGGTCTACTTGGATCATCCATTCCTGCAGTCAAAAATATAATAAATGTTAAAAAACTAAATTCTGAGCACTGAGATGGATCTAATATCTATGGATTTATAGCACGCTGACACAAACCACCATATTGACGCTGACATGTTGACACGTGTAATAATTTACGAAAATTGAAAATACATGCGTCAGTGTTTGACACGCCTTCAATTTGAGGTGTTGGTACTACAAAGTTATTAAACTCAATCAAGACTAGCTTCTGCACATGAAACTACTAACCATTCTCAGTTATGATCACTGGTGTGTTTCCATATTTACTTTTGACATGTTTCATTAATTTTCTGATTCCCCATGGGACAATGTGTAGCCAACTTGAAGCAGCCTACAAGAATGTAATTGGTGTTCATTTAAATGCATGAAGTGTATATGTAAATTTTAGCAATGGTGGTTTAATTTCTGAGCATACCTTATTTCCAATTGCAGCTCCTCTTCTGTATGCTAAATATCAGAAATTTCCATTCAGCTTAAGGTTATCAATTGATGAAATGAACTAAAGGTTTCACAATTTGCTTCAATAATAGCTTACCTGTTGTAATAACAGCAGCATCAGATATAGCATCTTGCATAATCAGTTTATGAATCCGAGTCCTGTCGTTTCGAGCATACAATGAAGTGTAGTGGTTTATGCCAATAAAATCCAATGATCCCACAAGCAAGTTTGAGGTTGCATCAGTGATCTCTGGCAATCTTTCAGATACAAGTTTTTGCATTGAGAAAGGATATTTTCCAAAGATAAGAGGATCAAGGAACCTGATTCACATTAGTGTTATGTTACACATCTTTTATGTGGAAGATGAGTTCTTACTTTCTTAGTTGTTACAAATTAAGCTATCAAACTTTGTGATAATTATAATTATGTTAGTATGAGTAAGGTTACCATCCAAGGGAAAAGTCCATAGCTCTAGCTGCTGCTTCTTTGTCTTCATCAAGTTCAGTTATAGGTTCATACCAAACAGCATCTAGTGCTATCCCTATTTTACCTCCTTGTTTTTCCTGGATTATCCATCAAATGACACAAATATTATTGATATTTTCAGCTTCTTTACAGACTCCTTGTTTTGTTTACTAAGAAATGCTAACGACACACTCATTTCAACATGTGATGAGATCAATGTCCTAAAAATCGGACCAGAGATTGAACCGGTAAGACCTTCATCTCTCGGCAGAGTCAGATGACAAATATATAAATAAAAAACATAAAAAATGAAAACTGATTGAACCAACCACGTTGAACCGTTTCAATTTGGCACATCGGACCACAATGTAAAGAATGCAATGCCGGTAATATTTTTTTTATTGTTATAAGTTGAATATATGATGTGCTTGGAACCTTGAAATGTAGTTGGTAACTTCTATAGGCAGCAGCATGGGATAAGAGAATGTTATGAGCAACAATGTAAGGTTCAGTGGACGATTTTCCCTTCTTACATACAAGATGACCAAGAAGGGAACATCTTCCTGGTGCTTGAATGCCTAAATCATAACCATGGAGGGCAAAGTTGTGAGGTTCATTGAAGGTAATCCAGTGCTTAACTCTGTCTCCAAAAGCTTTGAAGCATGTATAGGCATAATGCTCAAAATCTTTTCTGTGAATATGTAGAGATAAATATGAAGCTCAGAAAACAATTTTTCTCAAAAGACCTCGGCTATAAACCACTGACACAGAAACATGGACATCAAACACGACATTGACATGAGAAAACCGATAATAACTTGAGAAAATGAATTAATTTGAATATAATCGCATATGTCGGTGTCGTGTTGATGTGTCCGATACCTAGATACGCATTCAATCAGAAATGTTGATATTATGCATGCTATATAAGTATATAGCATTGAAGTAACTTACATTATTTGTGTACTTAACCATCCTTCATATTTATCTTCCAGCATCTGTGGAAGATCCCAATGATATAGAGTTACAAAAGGCTGGATTCCTATGTGGATAGAAAATATAAAAATTTAGTATTACTAAGTAAATTTTTTCTATTTTTAAGATCACATTTCAAAATGAATTCTGTAGTAACCTTTTTCTAATAAAGCATCAATGAGGGTGTTGTAATATTTTATTCCCTCTGTATTTGGTTCCCCTGTTCCATCTGTTAAATTGTTGCAAAATTAGCATTAAAATCTACCAAGTTACAAACAAATTACATAAGGTTTTGAAAATATTGTAACTTACTTGGGAAAATTCTTGGCCATGATATGGAAAATCTATAAGAATCCATTCCCAAATCTTTCATCAAGTTTATGTCATTCTGTATAGGATGGAATTAGTATATGCTTCAATGATTATTATCATTTTTAAGTAATATATGAATTGAAAGGACTTAAGATAAAAAAAAAGTACCATATTTAAAAAAAAAAAAAATTGATATCAAATAACAAAGTTTTTTGTACCAAAGTTATGGTGCGTTCTGTTCTATATACAAAAATTCAAAAACTACCATACTATTAACTAACTAACTATGAAGTACGGATATAGATACGAATAACGAACACGACACAAATACTGATATGCCGACGACGCTAATAATTTGAGAAAAGTGTCAGTGTCGAACACGTGTTGTGTCCTATACCAAGACACGTCTAATCTAAGGAGTGTCCGTCCTTGATCGCTAACTATACGGTCAAAAGATATGTTTTGCAACAGTTTACACGTTTGGACTTTATTCCAAGTTATCCCTTTATGCGGATTTTCTATTACGCAAAGTTGGTGTAACGTTATCATCATTATATGCTTTCATATATCATTATTAATTACTTAGGCGGTGCTCATTCTGACTTATTTATTCTACATACGGACATTGGCTACATCACACATGCAAATTAATTGAAGCAGATAAAGAAAATTGGTGCAAGTTATCTCTATCTAGGTAGAGTAACGTTGAAGTTACCTGAAATCGGTGATACTGATCCACTGCCATATTTGCATTACTGAAGTCCAAAATTCTTCCTATCATAATAATTCAAAACTAAAAAATTTAAAAAAATTCAGCCAACTTAAAATCTTATTTTGATGACAAAAGTATTTTTGGTATTTTCATTTCTACCTGGTATTCTTGAGAAAGTGTCCCATATGCTATCTCCTTTATTTCCTTCATCAGCAGCTCCCTCAAACTATGTTACATAAGACATTACTTAATTTTTAATTTTTATATATATATATATATATATGTATATATATATATATATATATATATATAAACTTATACTATGTCAAATTTCAACTATAAGTTGATTGAATAATAGTACCTGGTGAGCTGAAGAAGCAGTTCCAAAGATAAAGCCCTCTGGAAAATCTCCTCTGGTAATTGATTCTGCTCTTACAAGGAGTTGGGTTATAAAGAAAAGAATAATGGTATTAGTAACACTAATACTCATGATGGTTGATGTAACAAAGTTTTGTGTAATTGGTTGTTAGTAGTTTGTGGTTAGAGGCTATATATAATATATGTTGCTTTGTTTTTATGTATAGCAAAAAATGCAAGCTATCTTTGTCGTAAAGGTGAAAACTAGCTAAATAAGAAATAGACTAATTAAAGAGGATGAGTATTTCCTTAGAAACTGGCATATGCTATGCATGTTCAAGTTTAGTGCTTGAGGTGCCAAGTCACTAGAAATAATTTGACCTTAAAGACAAAGTTTAAAGTTTATTTATTAAGACAATTGTAAGACAATTTCTATAGGGATTTGGAGAGACTAATAGGATGATGGTACATATGTGATTTAAGATGATAAGGAAGCTTTGAATCTTGGGGAATGGTGCAATCTACGTCAATTGTAAGTTATAGTTGCGGACAAGAAATCGTTTGTGTTCTTTTGTACACCTAGAGGGTTGTCTTTCCACTTTTATAGTTTTCCATTTATAGAGTGATTGATTCTTTTATGTTTTTGGGGTGGGTGAATAAGTTTCTCTCTCAACCACAACATTTGAATTAGCCAATAATGATTGTATAATATTAGTAGCATCTAAGTTAAACTCTATGGGTTATGATATGTATACACATTAAAATTAAAATCTTCCCATTTCTCATATGAGATGTTTTGTAAGGATTAATGTCAAAGCATGGTATTATGGTTAAAAAAGGGACCAAAATGGTATGTTTTTGAGGTGCCAGAACGAGAAAAATACTTTAAATGTTAAGACTTATTTTGAATATGCCAACATCAAGTAGATCAGGTCGCAGATAAAAACAACTCATCAAGGACGTGGAATTGGATATAATGGACAGTAACACGTGTGAAAATTGTTTTATAGATGATAAAATTTTACGATAAGAATTGGGCATTAAGTTTTGTTTGACAACTTCTAATGAAACTAATCAAATCCACCAACTTAATATGTCCAAACGAACTCGGGTTCAAAATTCAAACCATCTTCTTAAGAAGTTAAGACACAGGGGTTGTGTTAACTAAGCAGCCTTAGCCCTTAGCTGTGTTTAAATATATATTTTGGACTGTTTTGTGTCGGCCACAATTATTTAGATAACTTCAAAAATAGATAACTTTGTTTGGTTGGACCATGAAATCAATTATATATGCTTAGTTTAATTATAGTTTTGTTATTGTTAACTATATTTAACAAATTGGATCTAACTAATATATAGCAAGTAGGAAAGTAGGATATGGATAGATTACCTTTTCTTAGCTCTTATAACATGTATGATCTCTATGTCTTTTTTACATGAAAAAAATGTAAATGAGGAAGTATGTCAAGACAAACTCATAAAAGAGCACTTATAAATACTTTTTTTTTGGTTGAGGTGTGCATTTTTAAGGAATCGAACATTCGGTCAGTGCGCATGTCTCTACGCATGAGTTGGATTAATCGCCCATCTTTGATGGGTCAGAAATCGATGCAAAAGTCAAAACAAATACTTAAATTAAATTGCTTACAAAAATCTTTTAAGTATAAGTGACATTCTTTTAAATAAATCGACTTTCATAGTAATTATAAAACATTCTCATGGCAGAACTGATCTCTAAAATTTATGATAGATTGAGCATATGGTGAAGGTGAGAAGTGAGGTGGTGGATCTTAGCTAGACGATGGTGAAGAATGATTTATAATTGGTGATAACTGATAAGTGGAATTTAAGTGTTTAATGTAAGTATTGTTTTAATACTCTGGTTTAAGAAAACCTATGAAAATGCACCCAATGATAAATAATCACACACAAGCACAAATAAACACACAATAAAATAATTAAAAATAATTCTAACAAAAATCGGGCTGTTACAACTATCTCGGTGGTCCACACGAGACTGGTCTGCTTTGAAATTACCATGTGCTCGTGGCCAGAAAGGCGAGTGATGGCGAGATATTTAATTAATGTTAAACTCACTTAATTAATGTTAAATGATGTTGATATTGTGAAACTGCGTGTTTATGTAACGTTAAATTTGTTTGTGAAGTCATGCGTTTAAACTCATTTTATTAATTTTAATTATTTGCAGTGACGTGGAAATATACGCGTTTATTGAATGTCATGGGTAAAGCTTCTTGTGCATAAAATCCATGGAGGTATGAGGTTTAAGGACGTCATTGCTTTCAACTTGTTTTTGCTTGGTAAACAAGGGCGGAACCTCCAACTAAAACCATATGGTCTTGTCTCCC
Source organism: Medicago truncatula (assembly GCF_003473485.1). Lineage (NCBI taxonomy): Eukaryota > Viridiplantae > Streptophyta > Magnoliopsida > Fabales > Fabaceae > Medicago > Medicago truncatula. Next base: position 39,592,418 of record NC_053045.1, on the reverse strand, counting down.
GTTTGTTCAATGCAAGATATTACCCTCAATATGATTTTCTAGCATCATCATTTAGCCATAATCCAGGTTATGTGTGGCGAAATGTTTTTAATGCAAAGTTCACTGTCGGTGCTAGAACATGTTGGCAGTGCCATTTAATTTGAGAAAGACTAGTTTTTTTCCATCATGGAAAAGTAAGTTTTAACCATTAGATCTAATGAAGAATATACTCTTATCATACTCCCTCAACACTCAATTTTTCTCCCTCCCTCCCTCTTCAACCACACAAACATCAACCAAATTTCTCACTTTCTCTCTCTACGTCCTCCTCCTCTCCTCTCCTTTCTCTCTCTTCATGAATGAGTATGAGTATTGCCATGATTAGTATTCCAGATCTAAAAACTCCATTAATTGTTGTATTAGTTTTTTTTTTTGCCGTCAAAAACAATCTATAAAATTCCTGCTTTCTTACAAAATGAGCTTCCAATGATTCAACCGGAAACGAATTTCAAATTTAAAAGAGATGAAAAAAAAATTAGAGACAATTTTTTATGAAGAAGAAGTGCTTCCACTTCAAACAATAATAGGTTATCTTGGTAAAAAATAGAGGCAAATTTCAGCCAGCAACCATACTTCTCTAATTTATTCCATTTTCATCTTCAATCTCACGAATAAGTAATTATTTTCCATTTTCCTCTTCATTTTGAGTTTAACTATTTCGATACTGCTTGGATCTTAGTTGAAGAAATGAGAAGAGGAAAAACGGGTGAAGGATGGTGGTGGAAGATGATGAAGAAAAAAATAGCGTGTTGAAAGACCATGATAAAATTGTGTTCCCTATTTAATCAAATGGTTAAAAACTAACTTTCCCATGGTAGAAAAAAATAAGCCTTTCGCAAATTAAATGGCACCCATGTTGGCGCATTGGCTTACGTACATATATTCTTAAAAACTCTAACGTTTAGTTTAGTTTTTTTTTTTTTTGACGTTATGTTGAATTTAGCTTAAGACAATTAAACAAGGTTGTTCTTACTTTAGTAAGGGTGGACACATTTTTAGGTAACTCTAATATTTTTATTGATGCATCAACATGTATTGAATATTGTTTTTTTGGTAGATAGACGAAATGACAAATTTATTATAAACTCACACATACAGATGAATGTGTCGGAGTTCGAACTCCGATCATGACGTCTAGTCTAACAATTTCGCCATTTTTCATGTATTGAATATTTCTTGATGTACCAAAATGCTATAAACTTCCTTGAGTAAATAGGCAAAAAAAAAACCTGAAATTGGAAGTTTCGTCAAAAACCCCCTTAATTTTTAAGAAACTTCAAAAACCCCCATAAAATTGTCAAACATTAGTCCATTACCCCCTCCGTTTGTTTGGGCTGTTAAACCCTGTGACATGACAATTATATGTACATGTGGCATCTCCATGTGGGCTAAACCGTATGCCATGTCACAGGGGACAAATGACTATTTTTTAATTTTTTATTTTCGCTTTCTTCATCTTCTTCACATCATCTTCATCAAAATTCATAAAAAAAAAAATCCAAAATTTTCTTTTAGGAAACAACAACCATCAACACCACCACTACCATCATCTCAATGTGCATGTTACAAAACCTAACAGTATTAAAGGGAGAAAAATTGTCAAATATTTATTCCTCTGGTTCAATCTATAAAACATATACTTGCCCAGTTATACCAAACAAATACTTTTGAAATCCCATATTATTACCATTTTCTTCAACAAAAGCAAAAGTGAAGTCACACTTAGAAGCTTGTGGAATTCATATAATAAAACTCGGATTGACGAACACTGATGTGGAGGAAACATCAAACCAAACATACATTTCATATCTTTAAAGAATGAAAAAAGGCAGCAATTTCAAATAGTACAAAGAGGTTGAATCTTGGTTACTCTGGTCCAAACAGATAAAACATAAACTAGCACAATTATATTATACAAAAAGGATTATTAATTCCACCATTTTCATTAACAAAAAGGATCAACAAGATCCAATCAATTCAATACAGACACACTCTCCCATTAACAACCTATAGTAAACAAGATCCCAAATCTAAGAGCTTGTGAATTTGGTCACAACTTTGGTACCCTCACAAACAACATGCTTAGCCAATTCATCGGGCACAACAAACCAAAATGATTTGGTTGATTATTGTGTTCTAATCATTTTGATTGATGATGCAAATTTTAAGGGTTTGTCCTATGTATGAGAAATTAGAATTGTTGGTAGAATGCATTGAGATGATGGTGGCGGTGTTGATGGTTGTTGTTTCCTAAAATAAAATCTGGATTTTTTTATGAATATTGATAAAGGTGATGTTGAAGAAGATGAAGATCTAGAAGGAAGAATATGAAGAAAGCAACACATTTTTTTTTAAATAGTTATTTACCCCCTATGACGTGGCATACGGTTGAGTCCACATGAAGATGCCACATGTATATATGACTGTCGTGTCACAGGGTTTAACAGCCCAAACAAACGGAGGGGGGCAATTGACTAACGTTTGACAATTTAGGAGGGTTTTGAAGTTTCTTAAAAATCATGGAAGTTTTTGACGAAACTTCTAATTTCAAGGTTTTTTTTACCTATTTACTCAAACTTCCTTTGATATCTTCTTATATATTAAAGTTAACATGTAAGCCCTAATTTTAACCTAAACCCTATTGCATAATTTTACTGTTTTAACCCTAATGTTAACACCTAATCTCCTATTTTCATGAACAACCCTAATGCTCACACCTAATCTTTTTATCTTCTTTTCTTATATATTAAAGTTAACCTGTAAGCCTTAATTTTAACCTAAACACTATTGCATAATTTTACTGTTTTAACCTTAATGCTCACACATAATCTCCTATTTTCATGAACAACTCTAAAGCTCAAACCTAATCTTCTTATCTTCTTATATTATATATTAAAGTTAACCCGTAAGCCCTAATTTTAAACTAAACGCAATTGCATAATTTTACAGTTTTAACCTTAATGCTCACACTTAATCTCTTATTTTCATGAACAACCCTAATTCTCACACCTATGTTCTTATATATTAAAGTTAACCCGTAAGCCCTAATTTTAACCTAAAACCTATTGCATAATTTTATTGTTTTAACCCTAATGCTCACACCTAATCTCCTATTTTCATGAACAACCCTAATGCTCACACCTAATCTTCTTATCTTCTTATTCCTAAACAAAGCTTTGTTGCCCTAATTTTAACCTAATATTTTAGCAACTTTTCCCTCCTTCAAAACCTAACCATATTTCCTAATTCCCCTCCTCCAAACCCTAACCATCGTTTCCTAACTTCACTCCTCCTAAAACCTATCTAATTGATTTCCATAAACCATATCTCCTAACTCTCCTCCTCGAAACCCTCACCAATATATTTTAATCCTTTCTCCTAAACCGAAATCTCTTTCTAAAACCATATCTTTCTCTTAAACCGAAATTTCTTAATCAACATGGCTTCCAGAAACATTCAGACTTTGCTTTCATACCACTGCCTCACTGGTAACCATATCTTCATTCCACTCTGGTTTATACTAAATATATAGACTTTTGCTCTTATTCCTCTCTGTTGTAAAGTATAAATCATTCTTTCAATCCCTTATAATCTTTTTTAGGTCCGTTGGTGAAAATCCCTCTTTCCGATCTTGACAAAGCAATCAACAAGCTGAGACTGAAATACAGATCATATATCGTTGAATATGACATTGATGTTGTATGTGTTTTTTGCGAAATATACCTATTCTTAATTATTTGCATTCTATTTTATCAACGTTTGTGATGTTTTTGTTTGTTATTTTTTTAGGGTGCAGTATGCTTGCCAAACATGTTTGGCGGTGATTTTGGAGATCAAATTGGGCGCTATGCAATATTGACTGATCCTAAGTCCAACAAGTTTGAAGTATTGGTCGACAAAGTAAACGGAGTATTTTTTTCTCACAAAGGGATGGAAAGTGATTCTTGACTTTTACGGAATCGATCTTGGTGCCTGGATTACCTTAATTTTTGTTGGTGACAGACAGTTTGATATACAGTTGACTGATAGGTTTCACAAGAGTATCCCATACCCAGTTTTTGATCCCCATATGCATTTCCTTCTTGACAAGATGAATTTGCAAGCAACTTTCGTGAAGGTATGAAGATCAGAGGGGGTGCTCCAATGGTTGGGTCACATGATACCATTTACCTTGATGTTATTTACAATTAGTCCATGTTTAGATAAATTGTGCAACACCTTTCCACTTTGAATTTTAAGTTTTAGTTTCTTAGAGTTTTGGAAGCATCTATTTTTTTGTCTTTGAATTTAGCAAATGTCCCTTGAATTTCATAAATAATTTAGCCTTGCTTGCTTTGGTTTTTGATTTATATATTTGTGTTTGTGCTCCTCAAACTATATTAAGTAGCATTGTTGTGTTATTGAAGCATTTTAGTAGCATAGCTTTCAGTAACATTATTAGTAACAATTACTACCTTTTTCGTGACACTTTTAGTAACATTATTACTAACAATTACTAATCCTAATCTCTAAAATATGTTTTGGGTGGATTCAAACTAAAATCCTAATCCTAATTTATCTCATTCAAGTAACTAAGAAATTTCATCCACATCTCTAAAGTAACTTTTTGGTGGAAACAAACTAAAATCCTTATTTATCTCATTCAAATAATTACGGGATTTCATCCACATCTCTAAAATATGTTTTGGGTGGAAACAAACTTAAAATCCTAATTCCTCTCAATCAAGTAACTACTAAAGATTTCATCCACATCTCTAAAATATTTTTTAGGTGGAAACAAACTAAAATCCTAATCCTAATTTCTCTCATTCAAGTAACCAAGAGATTTCATCCACATCTCTAAAATAACTTTTTGGTGGAAACAAACTAAAATCCTTATTTCTCTCATTCAAATAAGTAAGAGATTTCACCCACATCTCTAAAATATGTTTTGGGTGGAAACAAACTAAAAATCCTAATTCCTCTAATTCAAGTAACTACTACATTTCACCCGAGTCAACTATCTTAATCATTTGTTATGCGCCCCTAAACCCTATTTACAAGTCAATTCTTAAGTCAAACACACTGCCCCATCAAGAATATTAATTTCATATTATTTGTATTTATCTTTATCCTAAAATGTTGGGCATTTTTTAAATTTATTCCACTTCAAGTGCATCCATTTGTTCTGCGCCCTCCCTATTTACATGCCAATTCTTAAGTAAAAAAAAATGCCTCATCAAAAATATTAATTTCATTTTATTCATATTAATCTTTATCCTAGAATGTTGGGCATTTCCTAATTTTGTTCCACTATTTTGTGCTTATCGTGATAAGTAATACTCTTTATTGTTCAACCATCATATCTTACTCACACGTATTGTTCGAGGGGTGATATAAAAATATTGATTAATGACGAGGACGACGATTATACCGATGTTGCATCAAATGTGGTCTACAAAGAAGTTTTCCGTAATGTGTAGGACTTTTTTGTGTACTATTCATTTTCTTACTTATTGAAATTATTTGCATGTCAACGAACTTCAGTTTCCCTTTTAAAATTATATGTTATGTTAAAGTAATAGAAACGCGTCTTAGAATTATGGAACAATAACAAAGTCTATCGTAATTGACATTATGCTTTGATTCACGACAATTTTTACATTCAAGCGAACTACATTGTTTTATTTTTACATGAATATTTACTTCTTAAAATGACCCGTGCGTTAGCATGGGTCAATGGTCTAGTTATATATTAAAGTTAACCCGTGAGCCCTAATTTTAACCTAAACCCTATTGCATAATTTTACTGTTTTAACCCTAATGCTCACACCTAATCTCCTATTTTCATGAACAACCCTAATGCTCACACTTAATCTCCGATTTTCATGAACAAAGCAAATCGGCATCGCTTTATTTCCCCTATTTTTTCAAAACAAATCGCCCTATTTCTTCAACAAAACAAATCGCCCTTTTGGAATAAAAGGGTTTTGAAAGATTATAGCAACATTTTTTTTGTTAATATTACACTTTTCATCCAAATTAGAACTGAACTCTCTTTATTAAATATCTACCACAAAATGCACCAGAATTTTGCAATCTATATAAACAGGTGGAAGAAACATTTCAACAAACAGTTAAAGGATATCATTTACGGTAAAGGTCAAATATTCGACAAAAGAAAAATTATTTAAATAAAACATTTTACATGTTGAGGTTAAGAATGAGCTATTTTTAGGTACATAATATAGCATTAACATATAATTTTTACAAAAGAATTAAGTAACATACCAATAATATAACATTGACATATAATTTTAACAAAAGAATGAAGTAACACACGATTGATAAAAATTAATATTTTTAAGATGAATAAGTGTGGTGTCTGAGGTTCGAATTCCAACATCTGCATATATTTGAGACCACATATTTTATTCTCTTTGATATGCATTGAGATATGTTTTTGTCTACAACATCTACAATGTATATGACCCGTGCGCACGGGTAGAAAATCTAGTATAAAAAAAAAATAAAAAAAATAAAAAAGACCAATTAGGTTATTTGACCCGACCATCAATCAATGACCCACAGTGTTTATTTTCCCTCAAGTACAAAAAAACCGCATTTGGCGAGTTCAGATATTTTTCACCCACTATCTCTCTCCTTCAACCCATCAAGGGTTTTACTTTCAGCTTAAACCCCTCCCCATGGCTGCTTTGACGATGAGAGCTGCTGCAGCGGTGGCAGTGCCCCGCAGTTTCTGCCGACTCTTTTGCACTAATCCAATTGCTTCTTCTCCAGCTTTCCCTTCTTTCTCTTCATCGCCGCCTTCCGCTCGACAGATGGCCGAGCCTAGCACCAACCTCTTCGTCTCTGGTTCGTCTTTCCCTTCTCAAATCTTCTTTATTATTATAATTATTATTGTTGTTGTTTGAATGCTAGCTAGTTATTGTGATTTATGAATTGGAAGTGTATGTTTTGATATTATTGTTCTTGTTTTATGTTCTCATCTGATTTTGGTTGTTTGGTTATGGATCCGTTTGTTAAGGATTATGAAAAAGTGATTTTGATACTCAGTAGTTTAGAAATTAATTTTTAGATATTTTCAATGAAAGCATAAGCTGTTTTGTGTTTGTTTTACAGAATTTGAAGCTGTTTTTAGATGGATGAAAATTCGTAACAAACAGATGAATTTTTTTTAAGTGATTATTTTGTTTATTTCATGAAAAAGCAGTAAACTTTATGGATCAGAATTTCAATCAAATACATAGATGCTATTAAAGCTGTTGAATTTCTTATTTCATTATACTTATTGCTTAAACAGCTTATCTTTGATTAAAAAAAAATGTTTATGCATTTCAAATTTCTTTTCCCTTTGTGGTTTGATATTAGTAATTCTTTGAACAAGTGATTTGTTTTCATGTATTCAATTCAAAAGTAGGCTCCTTAGTTTTACTACCCGTGAGAGTTTGATAGATTTACATATATGACATATTTCTTACAATAGATCGCGAGCTGTACACACATGCAAAAAGTAATTTTTATCGATTTCATCATAGAAGGAACCTTTAACAAATTGGTTTTGTAAATAAGGAAGCTTTTGAAATGATTAATTAACTAGAAAATATACTATAGGAGTTGGAACTCGCCGACCCTTTTATCTATATTGCTAAATAATTAATGGGTATACGTAGAAATAAGAGGGGATTTTATCCTTTTAAGTTCTTAACTGTGTCTATAGAAATGGTTTATTTGCGTAGAGTAAAAATTAGATAGATAATATAATCTAGAGAAAGCCTCTGAGAAAGGATCATTTCATAGTCCTTGGTTAAGTGTCTACTCGAAATATGAGTATTGTCATCAAGCTCAAAAGAGACCTACTGTATGGTCTAACAGAAACATATTTCTTAGAAGCAATCGCTGAAAATATGAGTTCGTTTCACATTTTTTGATTGCAGTGTTCACTTCACTCACTACTAGCTATTTTGATTTTAACCCATACTTACTCTAAATTGCATGGTTTCGTGACATCGAAGCACTGTGACCGTTTGGCTCAAAAGCAAAATTTTTAATACACTTAATTCCCAGGATTCAATTCTCTTAATTTTTCCTCTCTAAACATGCCATTGATGCCTCAATTGTCATTTGCAATTTTTATCCTCTCTTCCCCCATGCCATAAATAAAAATAAATGAATTTGTATATGTCATTGCTAATGTTGAGCTTTATTTCAATGCAATTTGTCACTTGAAATATTCAGTTGACTGTTGATTTTTGATGTGTCTTAAAATTTCAGGGCTTAGCAAACGTACTACAACAGAGACACTGAGGGAAGCATTTCAAAAGTTCGGCGAAGTTGTTCATGGTTTGTTCTCCATCCCTAAGTACATTTAAACAGTTAAACTGTTCTGCTATTTATGCTTTTACTATGCAATGATGTCTTGAAAATCTACTCTGAAACTACAATGGTTTTATGTTTGTTAATCTCAGCAAGGGTGGTAACAGATCGAGTCTCAGGTTACTCCAAGGGATTTGGTTTTGTGAAATATGCTACTTTAGAAGATGCTGCTAAGGGCATTGAAGGCATGGATGGCAAGGTAAGATTTATTAAACCCTTTTGCCTGCCTGTACCTTATACGTGAATACTTGAGTGTATTTCTGTCGGAACATTGTTGTCTTGGATTGTCTCTGCATTTGTATGTTTATGCATAATAAAAGTTCAGGATGACCACCTAAGATAAACTTAATTTACCGACATCGCAGCATATACACATCACACTAAAAGATTGAACTATAATTGCTTGACATTGCCAACAATGCATTCACTGTTCTCAAAGTACAAATTTGCATGGACCTCTAGTCTGAGTTTGCACTAAATCACATTTACTATTATTTGAACTCAAGTTTTCTCAAATTTTCCCCCTTCCTCCTGACATCAAATTTAATGATCTAACTCTTCAATATTTAGAGTATTTGCTTAATCACCCCGAATCTGTAAATCATGTATTGATTGCTAAGCTCAAATAATGAAATAAACATGCATTGTTTTTCATGACAATTGTTGTAACTGAGTTTTGTTGTCAGTTGCATGTTGTTTTAATGAATTTTCTTGACATTTTATTGTTTATATATGGAAAACTTTTTGATGTAGTTCATCTATACAATTGATGCCATGGTTGTTCTTTGCTTTTCTCACCAAACTTCCTATTCGAATATTTGCTTACTGATATGTTTCCCCTTGCAATACAGTTTTTGGAGGGCTGGGTTATATTTGCAGAGTATGCAAGACCAAGACCACCACCCGGTGAAGCTGTAAATAATACGGGCCGACCTTATTAATTTATGTTCATCCGAAACATTTTTGTGCCTCATTGATATATGTTTGAATTTGCAAATCAGAAAGTATTATTTATTTAGTCATTGGCATAGATGATGATGCCTAGCCAGTCTTAAATTATCTACAAAAATTTGGCCGTTGTAATGGGAGGATAATCTTCTATGATATCGTTGTAATGCAAGATTTCTCTTTGATATGCCTGGAACTTTTTTTTGAATGGTTACTGCAAATTAACTTCACTTGTCTAGATTACATTTTATACGCCTTTATTTTTTTGACATTAGCCGTGTCACAATGACATACCAAATAATTTCAGATTTACATAAAATTTTACGTAGATAATTGCCATGATAAAACTTACAATTCAACAGTGAGTTTTGTGATAATATAAAATATATGATAAATATTTACCGAGTGGTACATTATTACTGAAGTATTATGATATAAAATAGGCTATTTCTCTCATTGTGGGACTCATAGGCTATTCCCTTCATTTCCAGGGATTTACGTCAGGAGATGTGTCCTCTATTTTGCGAGTCCATGTTATGAAGCAACGAGCATAATCAATTTATTTTATAAAATTACATATAAAGTGATTTATGCCGAATATATTTTTTTTTGTAAGAGGATGTCGAATATTTTTTTTTATAGATGGTCGAAATGATAAAGTCATTATAAATTTATATATGGAGGTGTCGGAATTCGTGTGTCGATCATAACATCTGATCAAATGATTTCGATATTTTACGAGTTGAGTTAGATTTGTGGACTTGAAAGTATTTATTTTATTAAATGTTTGAATATATTTATGTAAAAATAGATTAAATAATAAATTTAATACCAAAATCAATTCTAGAAATCAACAACTAATTTTTATGTAAGATCATTCAATCAATTCTTTTTTAAATAATTCAATCATCGAAGATTTTCTACTTTACCCTCTCTTATTTAGAGGGTATTTACCCTTTTAAGATATTAACCAATCAAAATGTAATATATAAATGTAACATTAAATGTCCAATAAATTAGTCAATTTTTCTATAAAAAAAAAAAAAAATTTAATAAGGTAACTTTTAATTTTTATTTAATTATATTTAGGTATACAATCTTAATTAATTTACATTATAGGACTTGTAACAATTAAAATTTCACATCAAATTCAACACATCATGGCTATGTTTGGTAACACGAATAAGCGAGCTTATAGTTTGTTAGACTAGCTTATAAGCTTGTTTTGATATAATAAGATGTGTCTGGTTAAAAACTTTTTTCACTAGTTTATAGCGTTTTTTGAGAAGCTATTTCAAGTAGCTTTTGAGCTTATAGCTGGTAGTTTTTTTATATTTTCTTCCAATTTTAACCCTATTAATTTAATTTAATTATTTTTTAAATGTTCATGGCTTAAAAAATAACGGCCAAATTCATAGCTTAATTTTTAATAAAGCAACTGCCACATTTTCTCCTTTGAAAAAAAACTGTCATGCTTTATTTTATTTTTTAATGAACGCTTTATATATATTTCTTAAAAGAAATGCTTTATATTTAACTATAACTAGCCTACGGTACGTTGTAAAATTTTATATATTCTTGCTTCTATTTTAATTATTTTGATTTTTTTTTTGATTGCAACCGTTTCACACTTATAATGCGGCATTGGTGATTTTCAACTTTGGCATGAATTCCAATTATGCTTCCATTTTTATTTGAGTTTTGAGTTTGATTGAGTTGTTTGAGATTATATAAAATTGTATTTTATCACACATATTTTGCGTTTGATTAAGATAAATGGATCTTCAATGCGTTGATTATTAATTTTATTTTTAGTACAATATTGATTATTAAATTTACTTTTGGAATTTGTTTTATTCAAATCATTATATTGTGTTGTTATGTTGTTTGTGAATTTTGTGTCGCCGAAATGAACATTTGTTGAGATTGTGAACACGGTGTGAGGTCGGTTAAAGCTACGGAAGAGAAGACAAAGTGAAATAAATAAATAATAAATAATGCTAATATAAACATGAATTTCACAAGGTGAACGTTAATTCGTGATCAATTCGTAGATATAGCTTTTGGAAACAACGACGATCTCACGATGTCTGGAATCAAACAGACCGCAACGATTCTCACGATAATTGAAAACGGTGGCAATTCTGGAACGAGAGAATTGAACAATTAAGATGGGAAGAAGAATGAAGAAAAAATTGCATGTTATGTGTGTTCTAGGTTTTGGAATGGAACAAAATTTATAAACGTATATGATGGGTTGAATTTGATGTGAAATTTTAATTGTTACAAGTCCTATAGCGTAAATTAATTAAGATTGTATACATAAATATAATTATATAAAAATTAAAAGTTACCTTATTAAAATTGATTTTTTTTATAGAAAAATTGATTCATTTATTTGACATTTTGATTGGTTGATATCTTGAAAGGGTCGATACCCCATAAACGAGAGAAGGTAATCTAGGCCTCATGAAGATCAATTCTTTTTTTCTGTTTTGTTTAAGGAAAGTGATTATCACTTTTGAGCTTTGAGAGTTGAAATTAAGCGAAGGAACAATTCTTTCTTCTCTCAACGTCTCCTTCAACCCACGAAAGCGTTTTACATTTTAGCTTAAACCCGTGGCTGCTTTGGCTTTGACGATGAGGGCTGCAGCGGTAGCGGCGCCCCGCGGTTTCTGCCGGTTCTTCTGCACGAAGCCAACCGCGTCTTCTCCCACTGTCCCCCTTTCTTCTGGAGTTACTTCCGCTCTAAAGACGGCGGAGCCCAACGAAATTGTCTTCGTCACTGGTCAGTCTTTCCCTTCACTATTTAATAAAGCATAATTGCTAATTCCTCTTTATTGTAATGTAAACTGTAAATTAAATGCGTATGTTTTAATATTGTTGTTGAGGTTTTATTTCATGTATATGTTCTCATTTGATTTGATTTAGGTTGTCTTGTTATGGTTCCGTTTGTTACAAATTGCTTAAAAAAAATTATTTTGATGTTCAACAAAGGATCATCTCTTCTTAGAGGCTGAGTAGTTCAACTGGTTTGAGTTTAAGACTTGGTTCAATCTCGACAAAAAGGAGTAACATACTAACATTTCTCATTCAAAAAAGAAATTTCCCTAGCTATTTTGATTTCAACCCACAAATTGCATGGTGTGGAGATGCTAAACAGCATTCCCCTTAATTTTCCCTCTTTAAACACACCATTCATGTTACAACTGTCATTTTCAATTTTTATCTCCTCTTCCCCCTGCCATAAATAAAAATGAAGTTGTCTATTGCATTGATAAGGTCATTCTTTGTCCAATTCAATTTGTCTTTCATTTGATTGTTGGTTTTAATGTGTCTTAACTTTCAGGTCTTAACAAGCGTACTACATCCGAGACTCTGAGGGAAGCATTTAAAAAGTTTGGTGAAGTTAAACAGGGTATGTTCTTCATCCCTTGGTTAATTTTAACATTTGCTCCGTTCACTCGTTCAGCTATTTATGCTTTTACTATGCAATGATGTCTTAAAAATCATATCTCAAACTATTAATGGTTTTCCGTTTTCCGATCTCAGTAAGGGTGGTGGCAGATCGTGTCTCAGGTTACTCCAAGGGATTTGGTTACGTGAGATATGCTACTTCAGAGGATGCTGCTAAGGGCATTCAAGGCATGGATGGCAAGGTAAAATTTATTAAACCCTTTAGCCTGCCTGCACATATAACTCAAGACTGAAATGTATTTCTGTCAGAATATTGTTGTCTTCGATTTGTCTCTTCATTTGTTTATTTATAAAAAAAAAAAGGGCAATCTGGTGCATTTGTTTATTTATGTAAAATAAAAATTTTATATGAGCACCTAAGATAACTTTTATTTACCGACACCGCAACATATACACATCACACTAGAAGACTGAAATCTAATTGCTTATTCTTAAAGCACAAATTTGTATGGACCTCTATTCGAGTTTGCAGTAAATCTCATTTACTATTATTTGAACTCAAGTTTTCTCAATTTTCCCCCATTCCTCCTGACATGAAATTCAATGATCCAACTCTTCAATATTTAGAGTATTTATTTAATCACCCTGAATCTGTAAATCATGCATTGATTAGTTAGCTCAAATTAATATGCATCTTTTTACATGACAACCGGAATGTAATTGTGTGTTTTGTTTGCATGAATTTTTCGTGACATTGTTGTTGTTTATGTCTGGAAAACTTTTTTGTGTAGTTCATCTACAAAGTTGATGCCATGGTTGTTCTTTGCTTTTCTTACAAAATTTCCTATTCAATTATTGCTGACTGATATGTTTTCCTTTGCAATGCAGTTTTTAGAAGGCTGGATTGTATTTGCAGAGTATGCAAGACCAAGAATCAATGCTATAGCCTCCCAGACTCATACTGAACCATCCAACTCCAAACCTGACGAAAAGAGAACGACACCAGAGAAGAATGGTGAAATGAAGAAGGAAACTGCTGGTGAGAAGAAGAACAAGAAAAAGAAGATAACTGCAAAGGTAGTTGCAGACCAACCAATGGACAAAGATAAGGATAAGAAGTAAGCTGAGGAAAAGAATGAGGAAGAGAAGATATAAGGGTGTTAAGGGTATTCGAGCTCTTAAAATCTCTAGAGGAACCTTGAATATGTTAAAAATTTCTGCCAAAATAGTCAAACGTTAATTTGAGAGGGGTAGTGAGTGTCTATCTTTTAAGATTCAAGGGTGGTTAGTGTTTGATGAAAAATTAGGGAGTGTCTCTGCTATTTAGCCAAACCTGAGGGGAGGTGAGTGCAATTTCCCTTTTAGACAATGACATGGATGATACCTGGCTAGTCTTGAATATCCTTGTGCCTCTTTGATATATATTTGACGTTGCAAATCAGAAAGTCTAATTTATTTAGACAATGTCATGGATGATGCCCACCTATTCTTAAATTTTCCCGTTGATATGGGAGGATAACTTCTATGATACTGTTGTAATGCAGGTTTTCTCTTTGACATGCCTTGAACATTTTGTGGTACGGGTTTAATATTACTCAAATATTATATTTCAAATATTACTCAAGATCTCTCTTTAATATGTGTTTTTTGTGCTTTGTTTTAATGTGTGCTTAGTAACATTGATGCATGAGCTCTACATTCGTTTTTTATTTTACAATAAAATAAGCTTCATTCAAATGTTGAAGTTACCGAGAGTACAATAAAATTGTTGTGATTTGAGACATTCTTTGTCCATACTTTGAGAGCGAAATACATAATGTCAAAACACATACATTTCAAAAGTCAAAAGTACATTAACAAATCAAACTCTTTGAAATGACCAATGCAACCATATGATGACAAATCCTTTTAAGTCTCTGACAATGTTAAATTTGGTGATAACCACAATAAGCTCTTTCCTTAAATATAGTATTGATAAAATGAGTTAATATGAGATATTTTATTAAGCACATAGAGTATAAACTTGAAGCAGATTAAAAATAACAATATAAAAAAAAAATAAAGCAAAAAAACAAAATATCAATACACCAACACAATTATTAATCTCAAACCGATAAGTGATCGGGTGACCGAAACACCAACTTTTCATGGTGACTTTTTAGGAGGGCACTTCAAGGTCCTTTTTTTTTTGTTGAAAACTCAATATCCAGTCCAAGGACCGACAAGTCTGAGTGGTCCAATCTCACTGTCTATTTACGGGGGGCTCCATTTCAAGGTCCTTTCTTAAATTGAAGTTGCAATAATAGAAATCAGAATTAGGCGGGGTTCAATCAACCAGAGAAGAACTAGTAACAATAATACTCGTGTCGTCAAACACAACGACGTTCTCTTATGTATCTCTTTTGTTTCAATGCTTCATTGAATATTATTACTTATCGTGAGTCCCATACAAGTGTCTGAGAAGAGTAAAAGTGTGTTGAAGCAAAAAAAAAAAATATTACAACACTTGTCTGAGACATATCTTACAAATTTCGTACGGATGTCGGACACCAAAACACATTTAATGTCAGAGATATATGTGTTTGGCACAAGCTAATATGGGCTACTATACTTCATGCACCCCATTTTAACCATAGGTAATCATTCTTGTTCCACGTCTAGAAGATATCACCATTAATTTTAGTGAAATTCAAAGAAGTGACTCAATCCTCAAGATTTAACTTGGTGGTTCAAACATCATGCTCTTGGTTCTAATGGTGATATCTTCTTATGGAAGACCCGAAATCATGATTTTTAATGGAAATGATTGGATAAATTGAGTTTGTCATAACCATATTGATTCTCTTCATTTAAATGTGGTGTTGCACCTTTCCAACGATGCAACTCACAAGGCCATTAAAGGTAAATGAATTCTTCCTTTGGATAGTTTCATTAAAGTTAATGTTGACGATAGTTCTATTTTTAATCCATGAAGACCGGATTTTGGAGGTCTTATAAGAAACAATAATGGTGATTGGCTGTTGAATTTCTCTGGTTTTTGCGGTATAACTTATTACTTATTTTTGTGGTATCATATTTTGGTAAAAAGAAGAAAATGAATACAATGAAGTCTCATTGTTAAATTTGAGGTGATTATATATTTTTTAATAAATTTAATTAATTTATTTATTTATTAAAAAAAACTGCTATCCATGGACATCTACGTATACTCTCAGATATCCAAAAAACTCATGGACATCTACGTATATTCATCTAACGAGTCAGACACAAATATCATACTACATGCACCCATGGATACCCATTTACACTCTATTTCGAACCTCATCATTCTTATGCTCATTTGATTAGTCAGATTGTCCACCTCCATAACTGAGTGTGCGACATAGTGCTACTTTTTCGGATTGAAGTCTTGGATTTTGTTTCCCTCCTCAATTGCATCACTCCCTTCTTGTTGATGCTCTTGGAGTTGCTCGCCTAAGATTGTAGTTATTGTTTTGTGATCTTTTCTTGATAAAAAAAAAGCTTTTGATTAATATATATTTTATTTTAAGAATATTATAAACGAAATAGATTAAATTTAAAGAATTAATATAAACTTTCTCACAATCCTACTCTAATACAATTTTTGAATTCACACAAATGAGGAAGATTCTGTGTTATGAAGAAAAACAAAAAATCCTCCCCTCCTATTTCTTTCACTTGCTCCTTCATTTTTTTCTCCAAAACTCTTTCTTTCTTTTCCCTCCAAACTCGCAAACAAAATCCAAATGTATTTCTCGTTTTTCTGTGTCCTTTCATCTTCTAACAAGTGCTAAATCCAACAATTATTAACACTCGACACATGGACCACAGTTAATAAAGCCCCATGAAAGCAATTCTAAAATGGACCAATGGTGTGAGAGTTATGCCCTCTTGACCAAGTAACACGAAGAAAACTTATAATTTATGTCATTGAGAGTAACGAAACAGTGGATATTTTCCATTCCAACTGCTAGGTGTCCCCAAATTTGGACAAAGAAAACTGCTCATTAAGATGGAATCATCTTCTTGAAGGGAATTAAGAAAATGACGAAATTAAATGCGTTTTCGTTTCTCAGCGGCTTCAACTTGTTCCGAATGTAAGACAAATTTTGCTCTGCATGATTTATGTTATGTGGGCTTCTTTGTTCCAGACATGTCACTGTTTTTTCCTGGGACGTGGCAAGAAACATACAAGTGAGTTTTCAGAATAGGAAATTGTGGCATGACAAAGAAAGCTGCAACATATATGTATTGTGGTAGGAAATAGGTTCTATAGTATAGATTGTTGCGTATATGTCAAGAAATGTTAATGAGAATGGAATCTTAAGTCTGAAGAGAATCGTCTTATGAATATATTTTTGTTTGAGCTTCTTAAAATCCTTGTCTATATATGGGGTGTGGTTATCATTTTAGCTAAACGAACTTCTACTTGTAAGCTTCATAAAGAGATCATGTGAAGCTAAGAATAGTCAGCGACTAAACTCCAATAATATTTTTTTCATTTTTTTCAAAGTCGTTCTTTAAGTTTCAAAAGTCTCATACAAGTCCTTTAAGTTTCAAAAGTTTCAAACAAGTCCTTTTAGTTTTTGAATCGTTCCAAACAAGTCTTTTTTTTTTTTTTTGGTACAAAAGATTTATTTAATTCAATGATAAAAAGAACCTTATGCATAGAGCAAATTTTATCATATTTTATCCACACAAAAAAAAGAGCAAAACTTGTGCATCATAATAGACTTGACCCCAAAGAAATTAAAATACCAAAAACAAGCATCATAATAGACTTGACCCCAAACAACCATGCAACAATCACTACTAAGAAACAATAAAACATAAACATTCTTTTTTTTTTTTTTATGGAAAAACATAAACATTCAAGCACGTGATTCCACCACTTATTCAAAACATAATAGAAACCTTTATCCTAATTCTTTAACCACCACCACATTAAAAATTTGACTTGCTAAAATAATCGAATATCATTATCATCCAGAACCCTAAACAACAATTGTTTTATTTTTTATATATAAATGAAACCAATTTCATTAAATCGGTACAGGCAATAAATTAAAAGTCACAACCGAAATACAAGATGAAGTTTTTTTCAATCCAAACTAGGTCCGAATTGGATGAAAGATAAAATTTTGCTAAGTAATGCGTAGCTTGGTTAGCGGACTTAGTTTGATACACTCATTTACAATTGTTTCTAAATAGGTCAATACATGAAGCTTGTATTTCATTGCTGTAATCACATTCCTTGAATCTGATTATTATGCTTACATTCAAGAACAGTAGATCCTTTGCAAACTCTAAATCATACAAAAATTTTCATAATATTTATTAAAGTTAAAAAATGATTTTTGAATTATATATTATACTCTCTATGACTTTACATTTAAGCAAACAATACATGAATTTAGACCAAGTATATGTAATTCATTTTATATTGAAAGCCGCATAGAGTATGTATGTATGTATCTCAAAAAGAACAATGCCTAAAAATTTTAGTGTAGTGGATTTGAGGCTGGAACAACGTATTGCTAATTAATATGCTATCAACATTAGACTAGAGTTGTCAAAACGTGTCGGGCCGTATGGACCGGCCTATTTAGCCCGATCAATTATAGGACTTGGGCTTTAAATATTGAGCCTGAATTTTAATAGGACTTTTTGACCCGATCCTAAAAAGCCCGGTACTCGTTAGGGTTAGCCTGAACGGGCCGCGGGTAGCCCGCATAACAAAAAAAATCCTATAAATTATATATATTTTTCAAATAATTCTTTACTTAGTTGATTATCAAAGTAAAAAACAAAAGTGAAAATTCAATGAATTAACACAAATATAAATGTAATATAAAATTATATTTACTCGTTTCGTTATTTATGTTTTAAAGATCGAATATATAAATATCTATAACCATAACATATCTAATTTATTTAAAATCATTTTCCTCATCGTTTTAGTTTACGACGTTTGTACGAAAATGTTTACAATTTATTTTTGTGCTAGACATTATTTAAACATATTAAAAATATTATTTATAAAAAAAATTATAGGAGTATTTTATAGTACTTTTTTAAAATAAAAAAAATATAATTTTTAATACGGGCCGGCCCGTTTGGCTCGCGGCCCGTGTAGGGCCGGGCTTGGGTAGTATATTTCAAGCCTGTGTCCAACCGGGTTTTTTTGCCCGACCCGCTAATTAAAGCCCGAAGCTCGTTAAGCCCGGTCCTAAACGGGTCGGTCCGCCCGTTTTGACAGCTCTAAATTAGACTTCGGATTATAATAAATTTTCTAAATAAAATAAAATGTTTGATATAATAATTTTTAAAAATTGTTAATTTTGTTTGTCGTTAATATTTACCTTCTTGCACAGACCGATTTTAAGAGAAAGAGCAAACTCTCACATTTTTTTTTTTGTTAACCCAAGAGTTTAATATAAAACGATTCAATTTCTTTTAATCTAAGAAAGATTTGAAATTTAACCAAGATTTTAAGTTTAAATCTTAGGTTCAACGTGGATCAATGTTAAAGGCAAATAATTGATCTCTTATTTAAATTTCACAATACTCAAAAATTAACTTTTACATTATATGTGTAAGATAATTGATAAAAAAAACTATTTTTATAATAGGATCTTACTTACTAACAAGAATCCTCGTGACATTCGTTAAACATTTTTAATTATGATTTAAAATATTTAAAAAGTGCTTTTTTTTTAGAGAAAATATTTAAATATTTAAAGAATTAGTTATCATCTCCTTTGTAACATTAGTTATCCCACTCTACTCTACTGACCTGTTGGGCAACAAACAAGTGGGTACGGGAATAATGGCACTCTTAGTAAAAAATGTATAATAATAGGGCATAATCCAAAGAGAAAACGATAAAGACAAATAATTGTGATTGCGTGGCACCACTCTCATCTTCTATAAAAATAGATAGTATCAGATTTTCTTTTCAATACAAACCCCTAAATTCTCAACCAAATAACAAAACAATCCATTTTTTCTCCCATTATTTCCAAATCCTTCATAATGGAACTCATTTCCCTTACCTTCATCTCCCTCCACCGCCAAATCTCTTCCTAGATTCGAATTCCTTTCCCTCTCTCCGTTTCCTTCCGTTCTCATTCTTCGGAGCCGGATGAGGTTTTTCCTGGAATTCGTTTCTTGTTGCGCATCGCCGCGTCACACGTCTGAATCTTTAGTTCCGGCGGAGGATGAAGGTAAGTGGCTAGTTCCGGCTCCTGTTGTTGCTGTAGCTTCCACGAGGCGTCGTAAGAGGAAGGTTGGTGCGTCGGATTGGAGGCCTTCGTTGGGGTCGATTTCGGAGGATGTTATGGCGCCGCAGAAATGCGCGGTGGCTTCTGCTGGAAGGGAGGGGAAGAAGAAAAGTGGTGCTCGTGGTGGTGCCGGTAGGGTTTATCACCGGAGTTACAGCGAAGGTTATCACGGGTTAGTTAAAAACAAACCCTAGTTTTTGAGTTTTAACGGATTAACGTAGTTTTTCATTCAAGAATTATATAATAATAATGATCTTTGGATAAATCTTGAATTTATATTTAAATCATATGTAAAGATAGTAATTATTATAAGCAAAACAATCATTTTCTGATAAAGTTTGGAGGTTAAGTAGAATATTTATTTAATTAAATGAATGATTGGTCGTTCTTAGGTGATATTGTTAATTAATTGACACGAAAAATGCATCACAATTAAACTTATAAGTCTTCTTATTAGGTGATTAAGAAAAGTGTGTGACACCTATAATTACTAATGAAAGAAAATATGATATGGGCCATGCATGTTATAAATAGTACAAAACATACTGGTCACGTTAATGTTTTTAAAGTGATTATAAAAATATAAAATAAAATGAAAGTAGGTATATATCACTGTTGCTTCAACAAGGCGTTATTATGCTTATTCATTATATGCAGTTGACTTATCAATAGAAAGTATACACGAGATTGCTTCAACAACAAAACAAATAATAATAGGAGATTTTAGTTGATATATCAAATTTAATGATGTGGCTAAGTGGTAGTAACGTTGTGTTAGGATTATTATTCATGGAGTTATCGGTTTCCTTGTTGGTCAATCCAATATTGGATAGTTATTTTGTTTATGTTATTATTGTCTTTTGCTTTTGTTATTATTGTCATGATATGTAATTTTTTGACAATTGTCATGCTATGAAATAATTGTGTATAATATATGAATGATTTGAATATAATTTCATTTGAATGTCAGTGTCCCTAACAGACTTGATTTTTGGTATAAAATTGCAGGTCATCTTCTATGCATATGATTATGCCAGCATTCTCTCCAACGCCATTCATGTTTTAAATTTTTGAATTTTTAAATGTGATGTGTATATATGCTAGTATGGTACTAGGTACTTGTCAAAAAAAAGTATTGTACTAGGTGAAAATGTTGCTAAGGCGCCACCTTTGTAATTAAATTAATCCTCTACCACTTTTTGTTTCTAAATCAACAATGTTTGCATCCTAACCTAATTTTTATTTCTTACCATGATAAAACTTTTTTATATTCACACTTTGAAAATAACTATATTAAAACATGCATTCCAATAATATATATGGACATGTATAACAATACATAATGTAACTCAAAATTGAAATCTAAACAATTAAACCAAACCAGCAGCAGTAAGTAAAGAAAGGAGACATTAGTTTGCAAGCATGTTCATACACTAGATGTTGCAGAAGTGACCTTTTGCCCTGCCTCCATTCCAGTTAATGTATCATAGAGTGGTTGGTTTAGTGTCTCTGGCAAGAAAAACGCAAAAACCCCAGCAGCAATTCCACAAAAAGCAAATAAAGCAAACGGCAATGATCCACCTAAAACGACAACAACTGGTGCCAATATTGCACCCATTTGTGCTGCTTGTGTAGCACACCCAAGTGCAGCATTCCTAACAACCGTTGGGAACAACTCCGCCGTATAAATAAAGAGCAAATTATAAGTCCCTGCCATCCCAAATATTCCCAAAATTCCACACACCATTTTCATTCCTTTCCACACCCCCTTATTTCTCATCAAACTCCCCACAAAACAAAAGAATCCACTGAACCATAATGTCCCTATTGTTAATGGCTTCCTCCCAAACTTATCCAACAAGATTGCTGTTATCATGAACGCTGGCATCTCCGCCACTGCGTTGAGTATTACGTTAAGGTAAAGATTTGTTTCGAGGTTTACTACGTTTAGGCTTAGACCATAGTACACCACTGAGCACAATAAGTTGATGATTGTTGCTAAAACCAAACGTGTACGTGTTACTGGTGAACGAATCACATCCACCAGAGATCCTGTCACTGCATCTTTGTCATCCATATTGTTATTACATGATGATGGTTCTTCGTCGAGTGTGAGAAAAACTCTGTGTGGAAGGTGGTTGCCATTAGAGGTAGCTATAGTGGACATGATGTTCATGGCTTCTTTGATTCGTCCTCGAACAAGGTACCATCGAGGGGACTCAGAGATGAAGGGGAGGACAAAGAGGAGGAATACAAGGGAGGGAATTGAGGAGGCTATGTATAGTTCGCGCCATCTTGGGAAGATGTTTGCTATGCCTGAGAGGACTGCGATGCCTGTTGAGAAGAAGTAGAAGGTAGACATGCCTGCGGCACCACGCATTGTGGGGCCTACGGGCTCTGTGGCAAGTACGAAGGCGCAGAGGCCGACGCCACCTGTGCTGAAACCAGTGAGGAAGCGGAGGAAGAAGTAGGAGATGTAATTGGGGGAGAAGGCTGTTAGGATGCTGAAGATGCTGTTTAGGATGCAAACTATCGTGAGAGATCCTTTTCGTCCAAGAAACGAATCAGAGAGATGACCAAAGATTCCAGCCCCTACACAAGGTTAATAGATAAGATAACTACATATAAAAAACATGGATGATATTAAAATTCAACATCAAATTGTATAGGCAGAAAAAAGTTCATGCATTTTGAAGTTATTGACCTAAATCATGAATTTAAAAATGAAGAACCAAACTCATAAATGAGATAAAGTATAGGGATCGAAATTGTATTTGTGCCAATTTAAGATTTTGAACATTATATTTAGGGCTTTATCAGTAACTAAATTTTATTTACACACATTTGAACTACATATATCTAGATTTCAGTGTTTTAGATTCTAATTTGTAACTCAAGAGGACGAAAGAGATACTATTTTATTCATTTCTTACATCCTTGTTAATTGTATTTCAATTATAATTTGTTTGCAAGGTCATTTTTTTGAAGAGCAAATGAAGAAGTTTTATTAAATCATTTGTAAAGAAACTACAAATAGTACTAGACCTACAAAAATAGATGAAATACAAGAAGTACTATATTCACCCAACTCAAATGAATTCACCGAACGTCAACCTATCTTAGAATACAATCTAGAGGGAAGATGAGCCACTCATAGAATAAACAAGGGCTCCCCCAGTCTTTTAGCTAATTGTCATTGCCACGACAAACCTTTGATCAAATCCAACACATCTCCACGGATACCATCTTTGAAGCAAAAATGAGATCGTTCCTTACTTTTTAAATGGACTACAAAACCGCATGCAAATCGAACCGGTAAAAAAACATTTAGAGCAAAAAGATGTTCTTTTGACTCCGGGGTGATCCTCACACCAAGGTTCTAAAGTCCGATCAAAAACTCCACGACTAGTCAAGTTCCTCATATAGACAGGAGGCGGCCCCATGACAATTTCCAAGAGAAAGCAACCACTTCTGAGGGGTTGGAACTTTCCAACACAACTTTTCTAACCGGTCCCCTTTTCCCTCTCCCAATATGGAGCTTGATTCCCCCTTTTGCAAAGGAAGAGATATGTTAACTTTACTAAGCAAGTGC
This sequence comes from Medicago truncatula, assembly GCF_003473485.1. Classification (NCBI taxonomy): domain Eukaryota; kingdom Viridiplantae; phylum Streptophyta; class Magnoliopsida; order Fabales; family Fabaceae; genus Medicago; species Medicago truncatula. The sequence continues at coordinate 39,568,742 of NC_053045.1, read as the reverse complement.
CCCCATCGTTAAAGGAACAACACCACCTATCCGAAGAATGCACCAAGCTACACAATTGAATTGCACATAACAAATTAGTGAGTAACTCTTCTTCTCATTCAAATTACAAACTTCTTCTCTATATGAACTTCCAACACCAGACATCGTTCACTCACTACCCTATATCGAATATCACATTATCGGCTTGTAACTAAGGTAAACAAAAAAAAAAATCTATAAAAACCACTTGAAGAGGTTGTTCACTCACCCATATATCAGACCAAAATTGGGTGGTTACCTTTCGCCAATACAAATTATATTCCACAACGCGCTTGAAAATCAATCTCCCGAACCCTTTCCCATCAAACCTAGACAAAAAAATAAAATCTAAATCGCACTGAGTCTGATATTGCAGCTTTTCCAAAGACATCGAATTTAATAGTGCAGATTTCTTCTCTAATTTAAATGTGCATGATTGGCTTAAAGTGGGTGCTATGGGTACTAAGGCTTTCAGCTTCTCAGCGGGGATTTGGTGGTCTTGGTGCCATCAGAACTAAATTTGTTTGAATAATGTCACTTGGTATTTAAATATTTAATTTGAATGGTTTACATTTCAAACATCTTAAAGAAAACTCCTAAATTGTCAAAAAAATCCTAAAGAAAGAATCTTTTTTTAAACGACATAAGTTTATAAATAAATTGTTACTATAATGTTGCTTACGAATATTTGGTTTATCTAAATTTTAGTATGCATGGTAGTGATTAAATTTAAATTTTATAAAATATTATAAATGCCACTATGAAAAAATATTATAAATGAAGACTAGAAAACTCACCTATATGCAAAAAAAAAAAAAAAAAAAAAAAAAAAGACAACAAATTACATTAAATTAGCCATTGTTAATTTTTTATTTTTGAGGAAGAAAACTTATCGTGTGATTCTACATAAACAGTTAACGTAGATATAGAGAAAGAGAAGTTACTGACCGAACATACATCCAGCGAAAAACACGGCTTGAACAAGCCCAACCTTAAACTTCTCACCACAAACCAAACCCCATTCCGCCACCGTCGAAGAAGCCGCACCTCCCACCCATTCCCACGAACCCGGTTCAAGTTTACACACATTCTTCGCCGTCAAGTCACACCCCAAACCGGCAACACCGTCGAGACACCTCCATTCTGGTTCACGGTCAGCAAATATCATAACCATTGTATGGAATGCTTCCAATGCCCATGCGAGACTTGTTAGTACGAAATGCTTTAGCTGCCACCGTCCGAACTCGCCGCAGTAGTTTTGTAGCATCTCGTCGATGCATTGTTTCTCTGGTGTGGATTCATTGGATGGTGGTGGTAAGAGAGGTGAGTTGAAGTCTGTGTCTACGTTGTTCGAAATAGAGGATGATGTTGTTGGCATTTTTTTGGATAAATGAAATGGAAAGAAAGGGAGAGAATTATTGGATTTTTGTAGAGTTGAAAAGAAAATGAGGAGGGTCAAAGATTGATTTAGGGAGTATATATAGGTAACTCAAATGCATTGAATCTTAACCTAGAAACTGTTTTAAGTGGGTTTAATTTCTATAGAATATGTTCTACACATATATTAATAAACTAGTATTTCCACCCGTGCAACGCACGGGCGAACAAATATTTTTTATGGTGTTAATAAATTATTACTCCGAACGATGAAGCAAGAACACAAAAAAGTTATCTACAAAATTAAACAAAGGGATTTGTGTGTGATTAATGTATATTGAATAATTCAAATTGACCATGAAGCTTAATTATACACATATTCATACCTAATAAGTTATTTTCTACAAATAGACACATTAATACAATTGTTAATCATAACATTTAATTGAGTGGAGTTTGTGACTTTAACATTAATACAATTGTTAATCACAATATTTATACCTACAATATAAATAGAAACATAAACTAAATACCTACAGCCCCATGTTTGAAGAATATGAAATTTTGGACTTAAATCGTATACTTATAGCCCCCATGTTTAGGGAATATAAAATTTTAAACTATCCTCAAATACTTATAGCCCCCATGTATAAGACAAACATATTGATTTGTTTGAGATTAGCATTGAAAAATAGAGTGATTGTATATTATTAATGAGAGTGGAAGACTGAAAATACACTATCCAGAGGAAGATTTTGTAGCCTCCCGTGTAGTGTTTTACATTGTTTTTATTTATTTATTCAGGGCCATGAATTTATATCTATTTTTCATATTTTCTTCAATATTTAGTTAAC